>NC_081416.1:129581519-129719019 GCF_949786415.1 Peromyscus eremicus | reverse complement strand
AAAAAAGTCAAGGAAAGGGCAGTTCTACATGACAGATGGGAAGCCCCGAGTGCTTGGGACGGATTTATTACTTGTGTCTGTTACTGCATTTATTATTTCATGATGCTTGTTCATGGACAGTTACAGTCTATGCATTTCCAATTCTTTCCTGACAGCCACTCTCCGACCTCTGCCCCTTCTCATAGTCTGCTAAAAGATGGAGGAAACAACAACAACAACAAAAATGTAACTCACTAGTCTCTTAACCCATGGTGGCCATGTGACAAAGAGCTAGTCAGTATAATGTACGGGAAGTCCTCCGTTGGGAGCTTCTGGACCCCCACCTCTTTGCCTACTTAAAAAAGGGATAGATGTGGAAAACTGCCACTCATGTCTCCCCTTTTGCTTTGAATACAGACATGATGCTTGGAGCTCAGGCAACTGCCCTGAAACCCTGAGGGAGCAGCAGAGAGAAAAAGAGAGACTCTAGTTCAGACAGGGCAAGCCAAACCCTCCAGGAACCTACCTTCAAACATTGCATTATGGAGGGAGAAGCAAACCCTATTCGTTGAAGCCACTGGGAGGTGGTATGCTATCTATAGACGAATAATTCACAACAAAAACATGTTCAAATGAAGCATCATGCTGAGAATCTAGGTGGAAGGAAAGTGAGAAGAAAGATTTCTTTAGAGTAATATAACTGGCCCCTGGGTTTTCCCATACATCAGTCGCTGGTGTGACTGTAGCCATTTTTAGTTGAGAAAACAGATTCACTACTCTCCCTCTGTTCAAATCTGCAGTTTAACTTGAAGGACCAATTATGAAATGCAAGTGCTAAGTTTCCAGCTGGTTTTATCTGTCTCCAGGGACCATGCTCCATCTGAGGATAACTCCTGTCCTCTCCATCCTTGTCCAGGGGCAAGGCTGTGGGCCAATCTTCTTGGGAAAGATTTTAAGTCCAGGAAAACAGATGTGCCAGAGGGAGGTGTTAGGGAAGGGCACAGTGTTACTCAGTAACTCCAGGGAGACTCTGTCATGGCTGTGTCAGAGCCCGAGCTGCCTCCTGACCCCTGCAGTAGAAGTAGAGGGACAGTGGTGGCCCTTCAAGCAGTCAGCAGGCCAGGCCATGGGAGCAGTCTCCTACACACAGCACTGAGTCAGGCCCGGGAGCAGAACCCGGGAAAGGAGGCACGCAACAGGGTTATCCAATTTTTTCCCAGAGGGATGTTGACTTTGGATCATTAAAGACTGAGAATTCAGCAGCCTGGGCTCTAAAGTGAGAAGCCACAATCCATCCCCAAGCCTTCACAGTAAGTAAGTAGGGGACTTGTGTATTTGATGGAGAAGGACACGCTGGCAGTCCCATGTATGGTGTAAATTCGTGCGCTGTAGATGTGTACACCTCTTCATACCATTCTCCATAAATCTTAATTCTTCACAGAATGCTTCCTCCATCTACGTTATTCTATGTGCTGGTATCTGTGGATTCCAGATGGGTCTGTCATAGAGGACAGGGATGCCAAAGTGCCCCCTAAGTAGATCCACAGCAGCAACTCAGGTTTCTAGTCTCTCCATGGTGCCTCCTATCCGGGGTAGAGCCGTTGGCCTCCTCTTCCAGTTCCCTAAGTCATTGACTCACACCTTGCCCGGCTGGATAGATCATTAAGAGAATTGGTTTACAAGGCTCTCGCTGAGCTGCTGGCTGTTTGTGAGAGAGTAAACAGACGTTAGATAGAGCTGTAACATATGATGCTCAATCCGATGCTTAATGAGGCCAGTAAAAGCAGGGAAGCAAGATTAGCTGCAGATAAATGAATGTGCCTAGTGCAGAATCGAGAGTTGACTGTATTTTATTTGATTTAGTCTTAGAAATAGCAGATGTTGTACCAATTACGGCAAAGCAGTTCTGACTAATCTCTTCATTGAATTCATTGTGTTCACAGGAATGGATTAAAATTATTTTATTTCCATGGGTATAAAAGTTGTACACCTTGCTGTAGAAAATACGTAGGAGAGTAAAACAGAGAATTAAAATGACCAGAAATCCCAACGTATTAATAATCCACAAAACAGATCACATCTGCAAGTGTTTAGCTGTTTCTGGACCCTTTCTGGAGCCCTGGCTCTATTAACACAGGAGTCAACCTGAGTTAATGCAGTGATGATCAACGGAAGCACAGGGAAGCTAAGCAGTTTGCCCAAGTGGCCACTGCGCAGAGGCAGTGGAGTCAGAAACTGATGTCCATCACTTGGTCCTGGAACCTGCGTCTTCAGCCACAGAATCTTTTGGTCTCTGAGGGAAACCATGGGTGACACATGTTCTTGTCATTTGAAAATGCCTGCAAATATCATATCTACATACTTACAAACCTGAAATTGTGCTCCATATGCTGCCTGGAGTGTTCTCATAGGATTCTGTTGCTGGTGATTGGTGTGTGGGCCAAGTGTCTCCAGATTCTTGACCTCTTACTAAAAAATGAAATGAAAGTCTACATAGATTGCAAAGTATTGAAGAAGCTTTGTTTATAGCAAAGGGACAGAATGGGTCAGATACACTGTAACAGCTGGACACGCCAGTGAGGATACTCAAGGGCCCCAGTTATTTGGGGGATTTCCTTTTATAGGGTTCAGGAAAAAGAGATATTCAGTTGCTAAGGGGCGGAGTTTGGGTGCCTATTTTGATTGACAGATTTAAGTTGTTATATAACCTCTTGTTTTTTGTTTGTTTTTGTTTTTGTTCTACTGTGCAAGCCCTTCCCCATAATGCGTCTGATTTTAGTTATGTGCTTGCCCAGTTATATGTCGGCATGAGGTGGTAAATAGGAGATTCACCCTAAAAGCTGACTTTCAGGACACAATTTGCATTATTGCATATGAACCCCAAACCAGTCTAGGCTGGGTGGGTCTCTTATTCTTGTACTTTGACATAGTAGATAGACTCTAAGTTCAGTTGTGGTTAAGGAGAGGAGAAACTTCTTTCATTGTTCAGAGAGGGTGTTTGCGGAGCTTGATACAGGTGAGGGTCCTAGATGGGCAACAAGCTGCAAGGTACATTATTCAGATAGGGATGCATGGGTAGCCCAAGAGCAGTCCCTGCTTTTACATTATTCTTCAAATATATACATCAATTAAAATGTATACATTGTTTTTTTTAATTGATTCTTTGGGAATTTCACGTCATACACCCCATCCCACTCACCTCCCAGTCCTTCCATGTCTGTCCCCCTCCCTTGTGACCTCCCACCCCCCAAAAATAAAAATAAAAAAAAGTCCGATGTGTGTTATCCATACACCCACTGGAGCCTGGTCAAACTCTCAGTGGCCTGCCCTCCAAGTAGAACTGGGTCATTTTCCTCCCACACCCTTGCCAGAAACCATCAATTGTGGGGAGCCCACCCCAGCATCCTGATCACACTTCCTAAGAGTTCTCTTCCATGGCTTCCTGTTTGGGCTGCTACTCTTTTATGGGGGTAGGGCTTGGGGTGGGGGTAGAGGTGTCACAGAAGCCTTCCGTGTCCCTCCCTCTCAACTGTGTGTCTGCAGTCATCGATATCACTGCAAAAGTAGCTTCCTTACCCTCCACAGTCAGCAGGAGCATGGGTCACGGGCCTCCACATGTTCCTTGGTGACAGTACAGACCCTGGCTGCAGCAGCACCATAGACCCAGACAAGGCTCTTGGAGGCAGCCCAGACCATGGAGAGCAACTTGGCCTCAGGTGGCAGTGCAGACCACTCAGATCAGTATGGCCCCCGGTGCAGAACGGCTCTTGGACATCAACATGGCTTCAGGTGGCAGCCCAGACCACCAACATCTGCATGGCCTTTGGTGGTAACATGGGCCACGGACAGCAACACAGACCCCCGGCTGCAGTAGGACCATGGACCCAGACATGTCCCTCAGTGGCAGCACAGGTTCAGACATCACCATGGCCTCAGGTGGCAGCACAGACCTCTCACGTCAGCCTGGTCCTCATCACTGTCCAGTCTCCAGTTCCACCTCTCTCCACAGTGCACAAACCACTCCACTTCCCTTTCTCTCCTCTCGCTTGACCACATCCTCGCTCGTCGTGGTGGGGCCTGACCGTCTGTGCTGCAAGCTCTCAGTTACTCTTTGTGTATAACCTGACTCAAATCTATCATTATCTCGAAGGTTAGATGACTGCATTGAATAGGATGAGTACGCTCCCCCTCCCCCTCCCCCACTCTCTCTCTGTGTAGGCATTTTGAGATAGGGTGGCACCAAACTTGCTCTCCCAGCTGGGGTTATAGGCATGTGCTGCCACACACAGCTTTGTATGTACTTCTTTGTTTTCCTGTCTTCTTTCATGGGATGAAGCAGCGAGAAGGAAGCACCATAAAGCGCTTTCTACAGGTAGATTGCTCAGCCTCCTATCTTCCAGCTTCTAGAACAATGAACGCACACCCCCACACACCTTTGTAAATTTCCCGGTCTCCAGTGTCCCGCTATAGCTACTCCAAGTGGACTAGAATGTGGAACTATACCGGGATATTTTTTAAACTAATGTTCTAGCCCCAGGTATTTTCCACTGGCTGTTGGTTCATTTTATAAATACACTAAGATGAAAGTCAGCTTTACACGCACATCTCAGAGTGAGTCCCTGGTTATTTTACCTAAGCAAATCTCCACAAGTAGCATTCCTGGCTGGCAAGATCTGGGCAGTTTTAATGACCTCGATAGTCACATAGGTTTTTATGTGGGTTTGGGTTGGTGATGGGCTTTGACCGTGATGATGAAATGAATGGGTTGGTTTCATTTGTACTTGTGATTACAGCTCTGCCCTCAGCGGTATGCCAACAGTGCATTTGATGGGTTGGAAAATAAATCACACAGTGACTTAATGAAAGCGCCCTGGTGGATGGTCCTTTGTGCTCCCACAGCAGGCCTTTCTCCTAGACATTGAGCAGGAAGAAGGTCACCCTTTAATAGTGTGAACACCAAGTGTCTTTCTGGGAGGGCACTGTAGAGGGAATCTTGCATCTTTGCCTGTATCTCAACTCAAACTCTGTCTCAAAGAACTCAAGGGGTAGAGATACCATTCAGTAGTGGGATGTTGGCCTTGCATGCACATGGCACACAGTTTGATTCCCAGAAATACAAAAATAAAGAAATAAACAAGTCCTGAGAGGTAGAAAGGGCTCACAAGCAATAACCAAATGATCTGAGAAAGAGGTTCTTGGGTTCTTTATTTGAAATTGACAATATAGTGGAAGGCATTTTGAAAACAAAACAAACAAAACAGCAATATCACATAAAATTACTTTTAAATTAGAAGAAGCCGAGTGAGAACATTGGTAAAATGCAATAGAGCGAAGCACTACTGTTCCCAGATGACTCTGTGAGTGGAAATGGTGGGAAGACACGGGGGCAAGGATCTAGACAGAACCCAAAGGGGAAGGGAGGACTTGAGGACCCTACAAAACACCCAAGCCAGCTCTGTTTAGTGGACTCAGCATCAACATCAGCATCAGCACCACCACCATCACCATCACCATCACCATCACCATCACCAGCATCAGCATCAGCACCAGCATCAGGCTTCTCCTACTCTAAAGGGATAAAGCTGTTAAGTTCCTTTTCTCTGCTCTTTTGTCTCCTTAGGTCACTTAATTCTTTGTTCCTGGGAACAAATGAGCAATCCCCTAGAAAACAACCACAACCCTCCTTACATCACCTTCTAAGTGCTCACCTCATCCTAGACACTGCTATACTTCCTATGATTCGAGGATCTCCTCACAGCATCCTCAATTTCCATCCCTGAGCCCAGGAAGAGTCACCAGGGGCTCCTGCCCTGTCCCCTTACCTGGCTCTATTGGGTCACATGGACTGCAGGAGCCAGGTGCTGAAGGTCATACTGAACCCTGATCTAGACTTCTGGGAATGCCCTCAGTGGGCTGGGCCCTCTTACAACTGTTAACAATCAAGACAATCCCCTACAGACATGGTTCCCATTCTAGTTTCTTGGTCAGAGGTAAGGCCTTGACATAGCACACAGGTTCTTACCTTAACTGGGTCAGTTTCTCTATTGAGGCTCTCCTCTCAGATGACCCATAGGCTGGGTGATATAGACAGGTAAAGCTAACCAGAACATAGCACTGCTTGTCAACACATAGATACATAACTCTTCAACTGTAATCTTTAATTCCTTGTCCTCCAAAGCTCATATTAACAACACTTTATTTTAAGATTGATTTATTTTATTATGTTTATGTGTGTATACCTGAATGTGTGTGTGTGTGTGTGTGTTTACTGCATGTGCTCAGGTGCCTGTGGAGGCCGGAAGAGGGCTTTAGATTTCCTGGAATTGGAGTTACAAGTGGTTGTGAGCAGTCTAGCATGGATACTGTGAGTCATACCTGGGTCCTCTGCAAGAGAAGCCAGAGCTCCTAACTCTTGCACCATTCCCCTAGCCCCAAGTCTAACTTTTAAAAGTACCTTAGTCTCTAAAAATCACAACACTATAAAGCTGAATTAAAATTAAAATAAAACATAAGCTGTGTATTTCCAACAAATAACAGCACAGAATACAATTTCTTATTTCAAAAGGGAAAAGCCAGGCCATAGGAACATTCAGATCCAACAAAAATAAAAAATCTAAGAGTGTAAATCAGAATATTTTAGCTCAATGTCTGACATCTGAGATTCACTCATGGGATAGTCTTCTGGCTCTAAAAGGCGTGGGCAATCACCAGCTCTTCCACCCACAGCCCATACAGTCTGTCTTGGAGACTGGCTCCACTTCACACCTGCTGTTCTTCTGGGCAACCATCCCACAGCCCTGGCATATCCTAATGTCCTGGGGTCTCTGTTGCAGCTGAGGCTACACCTTCATTATCTGACCTTACCGCATGTTGTCAGGCTTTATCTACTCGCCATCTTTTCTGTCTTCAAAACCCGTACCACGTGGATGATGCTTACCCATTTGTAGGTTTGGATTCCAGCTTGAGATGTAGCCTGGCCTCCTGGCATCAGCTTCTGTGTGTACTGACTCTGAGAAAGCACTTTCCTACTGTCCCAGTGAGTCCCGAAGATTTCACTTTAATGGTCTTACCCACAGCTAACTTTTCAGCCTCAGCTTAACCATAACTGTTAAGTTGCCTGTTGTCCCAAGGAAGCACAAATCGTTTCTTTCAGTTGTGCTGGTCTCTTTAACAGGCATAGCTGCTTCTTCAGCTCCACCATGTTTGGTTCTCACAGATTCCTACCCCAAATATTCATGAATAGCCCCCAGTCCAATTCCCCAGCCAAGTCTTTGTTTCCCTGTAAAACATGAAATTATAGGCCACACCTATAGGATAAAAAGGGATGTCAGTCAATCCTGTCACCAGGTAGAGATTACAGCATCAAACCTATGGTGTGACAGAGGGACAGTGGTCCATCCTGCCATGAGGTCAAAACTGAGTGACATACCTGGATATGAGTAAAGGTACCAGTTAGATTTTGAGGATGCTGAGGGAAGAAAGCAAGTTAGCTGCTAGAAATTCAAGTTTGAGGATGTGGAAGGCAGAGAAAAAGTTACTGTCAGAGGAGGTGAGTCCTGAGCAGCTAGTGGATGAGGTCCTGGATGTGAGAAGCACACCAGGAAGGAAAGGATGGAATTCTGGAATTTCCTAGTCTCGTGGTTAAGAGGAAAAGAAATTCCATGGAGGTCACTTGGGTAGGGTGGATGTGGAACTCAAAGAAAATCAAAAGGAATTCATACGATGGATACTGATGAAAAAACAGTGACAGCCACCAACAAGAAGTTTATTTTTCATAAGGAAATTGAGACTTAGGGAGTTCCCAGTGGTCTCCCAGCTAGTTAGTGGCAGATTACGAGTCAGGTCGGATAGCACTGGCCACGGTCTATTTAGGGGCAGATCTTTTAACAAAGCCATTTTGCTTAGACTCATTTTATAGTGTCTTCATTTTATTTCCTGTTGCTGCGATAAAACATCCGATTACAGCAATTTAATGGAGGAAAGGTTTACTTGGCTCACCATCCTGAGCTGCAGCGGTCCATCAGTGCAGGAAGAACTTGATCCTGCTCATACCCACAGTCAAGAGCAGAGAGGAGCAACACTTTCATGCATGCGTGCTGATGTTTAGTCCCTCCACACCTGTGTAGTTCAAAATCCCCAAGCCCAGTTTTCAGGTCTTCTCACATCATTCACGTCAATCAAAACAGTTCCTCACAGGCTTTCCCAGAAGCTCTTCTCAGGGGACTCCAGGTTGTGCTGAGTTGACATTTAAAACCAGTCATTACATCTAGCTTCCTTAAGCGTAACTTCTACAAGATCATGCATTTAAAAATAATACATCAGGGGCTCGGACAGATGTTCCTTGCCCAGCATGCACGATCAAGGTTCAAACGCTTAAACCACAATTTTTTTAAACATTAATATACACATATATTTTTATTAGGAGAATAAATGTACTGGGGGAAATTTGGAAAATAGGAGAAAGGAAAAGATAACCATTTTCTCATCTTTCAACTTTGTCACTAGTAGTATTTTATGTCATATTGGTGATTTTTCTTATTTTCCTTTTTTTTTTTTTTTTTTTTTTACCCCAAATCTGTAACCAATTGGTCAGGCTTTTCAGCTTCCTCAACCATCCCTTCTTATAAAAATTCATCAAGTGAGATGGTTGATGAAATACTTTCTGCACAAGCATGAGGAACTGAATCTGGATCTTCAACACTCATATAAAAAGCTGGATGTGGGGTGTATCTTAGTTAGGATGTCTATTGCTGCATCAAAACACCATGACCAAAGAGCAAGTTGGGGAGGAAAGGGTTTATTTGAGTTACACTTCACCATTGCTGTTCATCACTGAAAGAAGTCAGGACAGGAACTCAAACAGGGCAGGATCTCAGAGGCCGGAGCTGAGGCAGAGGCCACGGAGGGGAGCTGCCTACTGGCTTCGTTCCCATGGCTTGCTCAGCCTGCTTTCTTATAGAACCCAGGACCAGCATTCCAGGGATGGCACCACCCACCGTGGGCTGGGCCCTCCCCCATTGATCACTAAATGAGAAAATGCCTTACAGCAGGATCTCAGGGGGGCATTTCCTCAGCTGAGGCTCCTTCCTCTGAGGACTGTAGCTTGTGTCACACAAGTTGACACACAAAGCCAGCCAGTATGGGGTGCTCGCCTGTAACCCCAGTGCTGGAGAGGTGGCAGCAGGAGAATCCCTGGGGGAGTTTCTGGTTACCCAGTCTAGCTGAATTGGTAATCTTTAGGTTCAGGGAGAGACCGTAAAAACAAAACAAAACAAAACGAAACAAAACAATACAAAACAAAAAAACAACTGTGCTAAAATGACCTGACACTGATCTCCAGCTTTCACATATATTCACACACATGTGCCAATACACATGTATACTTACACACTTGCATGTATGTATACACACACATATAAAAACATCCACTGAATGGATGGGCCACTTACCCACTAACTTGAATCTTCTCCAATCTTCAGTGTCTGGGTTACTTACCCTACTGTCACTGATGTCTGTATAACATCCTCACACTGTATTAAATATTCTTCCGAATTCAAGGCCATTTCCTCATGAAAGCAGCACAATTGATATTTTTATTAGCCCTAATACAGGTTGCCAAATCGCTTCACTTGAGAGCTGCACAAATAATTACCCTGTGAACGGTCAACTAGAGATGTTTACTTTTTAGCTGAGATGCTTTCCTCCGCAGAGCTCTGCTGGAGACAGGAGTCAGTGGTCACCAGCTGTACCCGGTAAGAGGACTGTCCCTTGGAAGTTGTAGCGTGGTTTTGCAATGTTAACAAACCAAGGCTGGTAGGGATTGTGAATAGTTCTAGTAGATATCAGTGAAAACATCACTGTCAAATGGCAGAACCCGGAATGGTAAGAGAGAGGCCAGAAGCTGGGTGGGACCAGCAGGTGTGGGTGGGCTGGAGAAAGAAATCCCAATGGCCTGATACCAAAGAGGAAGCAGGAGTAGGAGAAGCAGTGAAGGAAATGGACACAGACGGGAACTCCAAGTGTGAGTTAGCAGTTTCCTTGTCTTCAAAGGACTCACTCTTCACAGCATCCCCTGGAACTTCCCGAGGGACTATACTATCTCCGATTGAGGAACTTGCTGGATCCTCCATGAGTGACTGAAATCTAAAGGTGTTCTCCTGGCTTCTGCCCTGTGCCTGTGGGGTGCGACACCAGCTAGCACAGCCAGGCTGCCCCTGCTGAGCCCATGGTTGTGTCTGAGACCCAAGGGGCACATGCACCTTGCCAGCTAGAGCAGAGTTAAAGGCCATCCCTATGTGTGCACATTCTTGCTTTGGACCCTAGTGGTCCTTAGAAAGATAGCGGCGAGAGAGGCAAGGGGACCGGAAGAGGCTGCGCAATGGATTCCATTTGATGGGACGAGAGAGCAAGATCCCAGATATTGCATCGCTGAGAAGAATGGGAGAACATGGTTCTGCTCCTTGTCCTTGACAGCTTGCCTTCATAGACCAAAGGAGATATTAATGATTGGGAAATACTTCTAAGTCCAATTTGCCTTCTGTGTGTCTCTAGGCTCTGAGACATTCAGATAAGGACTCAGGGTTCCCAAGGGAGCAGAGAGATGAACAGCACACAGATGCACAGCCACAACTTTCCAGGGCAGCCTTAAGACAACGAGACACTCATTAATGGAAGAAATATACGGTGGCAGTCACCTTTATTTTTGTTTAGTCTTTTGACAGGATTGGAATGGAAGAGTTATGCAGCAGGGGAGAAAGTCCTGCCTTCGTTTAACTTGCTGAATTCGTGGGTGTAATTACCTATAAATGTAATTACAGGGAAGACAAATGGCATTTTCAGGCATGGTCTTAAAGAGCGAGTTAATTTCTGACTTTGACCAGAACTACTTTGTTAATTAGCTCTCTCTCTTTTCTTTGTCTCCCCCCCCCCTCCCTGGAAGTTCCTCACCTAAGACTGAGCTGCGCATGAGTGCTGCTTCTGTGCCTTTGAGTAATGAGGGGACACAGCAAGGCAGCCACACCAGGGCTGCTGTATTAGTAAGGCTACTTTCCTGTCCATTTATCATCAATTAAAGGTGTGCTAGTTTGTAAAGGAACCCCACCTTCGGCCTGGCTGCCCAGAATGGCTCCTCATTCATTTATTTTTTTTTTTGTGTGCGTGGTTTTGGATGGAGTTAGACCCACCTTACATCTCAGAGGTGACAGGCGGCATGAAAAAGTACACTAATTGAGACATCTCGAGGGAAAAATATCAGAAAACGGAAATGGTAATTAGAATGAAGCCATTTGAAGGTGGGTAAGGAAAATCAAATGGAGGTGCATATTACAGGCTGCTACAAATGGGGGTGGAGGGACTTGGAGGAGGGTGGGGAGGCAGAAATGGGCGTTAGAGGAGAACATACCCTTTTATTACTTCAGGGAGAGAGAGGAGGCTAATAGCAATCCACGGTCAAGGCACTGACTCTTCGGTAGACTAGTTCCAGGACAAGGACATGCTCGGAGGGACAGAGACAAGACAATTGCCAGGATTTAAATGGTGCTTGATGTCTGGGGAGAGAAATGTGCTAGCAGTGAACAGGGAAATGTGGCTCTTGGATGAAAATGTCAAGTCCAGAGACCGAGCCTTTTGTGCAGAAGTGGGGAGAAGAGAGGGACTACGGAGCACACCTGTGATTTCCAAACTCAGTCTGTCTCGTCCACGTCTGGTACATTGTTCTCACTTACACACCCTGGAGGATGCATCTGTGCAGTGTCATAAGGATGCTCTTCCCTCCTCCGGCTCTCGTGCATCATGCTCTGTGCATGGCCACTTTTCCGGTTACAAGTGTGGATGGCGAAAGTCCATTCTCCGTCTGAAATGGCATCCCACAGAAACCGGGCACAAAGAGAGTGCTTCAACAAATGTTTAAATGAGGGGATGGTTGTGAGTAGTCAGCTCCTGTTTGAAGCTCCCAGTCATGGACTGTCACAGGTGGAAGCTGCGAGAACCTTGTCAAGGGGGCTTTTCTTCTAAGCCACCGAAAGCAAGAGCCATGGAGGTGGAGACTCATGGACCCTTCTTGGAAGAGAGAGAAGATATTTCATAGACCAGTCAACCCAGGGACTGTTCTTAGGTGACTGGAAGAGTGGGGTTCAATACCTCCAGTGACAGGGTAGAAGATTCCATGCTCCGTCTCTCTCCATCTCTCTTGTTCTCTATGAGTTCTTCAGGGGTTTGTGTCAGGAGCCCACACTTGCTTTGTCTCTTTCCTGTGCTCTGTGGGCTCAGTTCCAGGGAGGATGTGGTTTATAGTTTCTTCACTCTTGACTGTCATCTCATGTGACAGGCATACCAGCATGTGCTCTGACACAAGAAGGGAAAGCCTGTCTGAAAGACGAATTGCTAAACGGTCTTATTAATCAAAAACCTGGAGCCAGACATTGGGGTGAAAACTGAGCAATCAGAGAAGCAGAAAGAAGCCAGCCACGTTCCTACTGCTAGGAAATCCTCAGCCTAAGAGAGACTTACTTCCTGTATACTCATGCCTATATCCTTTCTGTGCCCTGCCATCTCACTTCCTCTCTCTGCCCAGCTACATCACTTCCTTTTTCTGCCCAGCTCTATCACTTCCTGTCTGTCTGTACAGACCTCCAGACCCCTATGGTTAACTAGTGATGGGAATTAAAGGCGTGTGCCACCATGCCTGGCTCTGCTCCCAGTGTGACCTTGAACTCACAGAGATCCAGATGACTCTCTCCCTCCCAAATCCTAGGATTAAAGGTGTGTGTTACCATTGTCAGACCTCTATGTTTAATATAGTGGCTGCTTTTTCCTCTGATCTCCAGATAAGTTTTATTGGGGTACACAAATAAAATATCACCACACCTGTCATCTTCTTTGTCGGTAGATCATCATTCTTTCAATCTGTCTCAAGATCTCTTTGTTTTCTTTGTCATTTGCATCCTGCCAGCTATCATTTTCACTCTCTACTCATCAGTACCTGAGTCCTGGGGCTGGGGTGAGAGATGGGCAAGGCAGACCTGGCTCTTGCCTGTATGCAGTGCACAGTGTGGTGAGTAAGACCCAGCCAGATGGAGCAACCCCACTGATGCTGCTAAGGAAGGAGGGGTTGGGGCAGTGATGGGATCAGAAGATTTGCCGAGACAATGTTAGGACTATAGGACACGGGCTCATACCTGGATTAGTGAGGATGAAAGTTCCTTGGAGAAGGAGCATTCCAGCCAAGTCTGCAGCCTGTGTAGATGCTTGCCTGACGAAGGAGCTGGAAGAAAGGTGTGCTGAGTGTTCTGAGATAGATAGATAGATAGATGATAGATAGATAGACAGACAGACAGACAGACAGACAGACAGATAGATAGATAGATAATAAGATTTAAAAGCCCAGAACTAAGGAAGGTTGTGTGGATAGATAGATAGATAGATAGATAGATAGATAGACAGACAGACAGATAGATAGATAGATAGACAGACAGACAGATAGATAGATAGACAGACAGACAGACAGATAGATAGATAGATGATAGGTAGATAGACAGACAGACAGATAGATAATAAGATTTAAAGGCCCAGAACTAAGGAAGGTTGCGTGGACAGATAGACAGACAGATAGATAGATAGATAGATAGACAGACAGACAGACAGATAGATAATAAGATTTAAAAGCCCAGAACTAAGGAAGGTTGTGTGGATAGATAGATAGATAGATAGATAGATAGATAGATAGACAGATAGATAGATAGACAGACAGACAGACAGATAGATAGACAGACAGACAGATAGATAGATAGATAGATGATAGATAGATAGACAGACAGACAGATAGATAATAAGATTTAAAGGCCCAGAACTAAGGAAGGTTGCGTGGATAGATAGATAGATAGATAGATAGATAGACAGACAGACAGACAGACAGATAGATAATAAGATTTAAAGGCCCAGAACTAAGGAAGACTGTGATGCACAATAGATGGTTGAATGTCTTGGACAGAAGCTCTCAGACCATAGAGGGAGGCAGAAAGTAGCTGAAGGTGGAGCCTGCCCGAGTTTGGGAGGAGAGAGAGAGACATGGCTGTAGAGTAGAGTTTTGCATCCTGCTAAAGCCAGTGAGGGCCCTGGAAGCAGGAAGTGTCTGGATTGGATTTCCTGGTCACTCACCCTTTCAGCTTTTGCATACGCCCCCTGGGAACCCCCCTTCACCCTGCTGTCATTTTGCGATTGCATCTGGATTTTCACACTCTGGTGATGGGGCAGCATATACCCACATGCTAGAGGTGTGTGTGTGTGTGTGTGTGTGTGTGTGTGTGTGTGTGTGTGTGTGTGTGATCACGACAGCCTGTTCTCACATTTGTGTTGTATCTGTGACCCATCCCCTGACGCAGTATCTCCCTCTCAGCCCTATACAGTTGAGGTTCATGTCTCTGCTGCTTCACTTTCCTTGCTGAAGGTTTAAAATCGATAGATTCCTGTAGCCATTCATGTAGAATGTCTGGTGACCTAGATCCATCCATTCAAGGGCACACGTTGGTCCTTGTTGGAACCTCCCTCGGCTCCTCCTCATTATAACTGTCTACTTGCCAGGTTTCCCCCTGCTGTCATCTTTGAGGATACAGATACTAAAGGAACCCTCATCATTGCTTCTGTGTTCTGTGGCTGTAACAAACAGCTGATGCAGTAAACTTAGACAGAGAGAAGCCTTATTTTATTTCACAGTTTTAGAGCCCTCACTCAGTTCGTGGTTGCTTAACCCTGCTGCTTTGAGCAGGCGTCACATTACTGCAGAGTCATGAAGTTGAGCAAAATTGGTCACTAAATACTGCAGAGGGAAAGGGGAAAGACAGCCTCAAGGGCACGCCTTGTGAGTCCTAAGGATGTCCTACCAGCTATTACCGCCCAGGGGCAAGTCTTGAATGCATGGACCTAGTGGGACACATACGATCCACACACTCCAAGGTTCATATGGTGTGTGTGTGTGTGTGTGTGTGTGTGTGTGTGTGTGTGTGTGTGTGTGCTGATCTTCAGGACTGTTCCTTGCTGACTGGGCCAATTTTTACACAGAGTCTAATTACAGACTGTCATACAAACAACATACTTGTATTTCCCAGAGTTATGGGAGTTCAAGACCTGAGATCAAGGTGCTCTGGGGCCATGTTCTGGGGAGAGTTCTCTCTAATCAGGCTTACAGATGGCTTCCATGGAGTTGAGGAGCTCTTTGGGATCTCTTTCATGAGGGTACTAACCCCCTAGATGATGGCCCTTACTGCCATGCCCTGACGCTCTCTGAAGCGCCACTTAATACCAGGGTCTTGGGGGTTAGGGTTTGGACATTTGAATTTCAGAGAAATAAACCATTTACTCCACTGTAGACTTTCTACACTGTCCTTTCCCTAAAAAAATTAACAGAAAGATAATTTCCTGACTGAGTCTTGGTAGAAGCAGAATAGGTCCAGATGCCACCAGTACGAATATGGCAGAAACCCTTGCGGGGATGCTGGGTCTTAACTTTTTAATTTTCTTTTTTATTTATTCTGTGCATCTTTTACATCATGTATCTTGATCCTATTCATTTCCCCGTCCCTTTGCAGCTGCCCTCCACCCCTGTACTCCCCTCCCAACATAAAACAAAACTTAAGAGAAAAAAAGGGAAAAAATTAAAAATCTCATCATGGAAGCTGCAGTGTGACACAGCGAGTCACACAGTGACCCCTTTTGTCCACATATCTTTACTGCAAGTGTTCATTGCAGAGAGTTGTTGGTCTGACTCAAGGCCTCTGGTTTCTGCTACACCATCGATGCTGGCCCTCACTGGGACTCTTCCTGGATGTCCTGCTGTTGCTGGGTCTTAACTTTAAACACTGTCTCTGAAAGGTGTTCTTTGAGGACTGTGAAATGCAGAGACTATTGTCTGATGGTCCAAAGACACACCGTGGTCAACACCCGGAGTCATTCAGGGCTTTCTGCATATTACTAGACTAAACCCACTCATGTAATATGGAGCCAGTGCTGGATGCCAGGTGTTAAGCAACATCTGTGTGTTCCTCTGGAGTTCCAGGCCCTGTGTGTCCTGTCCTGTTCTGAACTGCCTTTGCTATCCACTTTCAGTCAGCCTGCTGTTAGTTCTGAACTTGGATGAAGCCTGCTTTTCTGTCTCTGTGTGGGAAAGCTGTGGTTCCTCTGCCTGCAGCTCTGTACCCCTGGCCCCTAGCTTGAGGCGGTTCTGTGGCTCATCCACCATTGGGCATTTACGAGTGTGCCTATCTGGATATGACTGTTCATTGGCCCTCATGCATGGCTTGGACAGCTTGCTCTTAGGGCTTTGCCTGGGAGGGCTTTTGTATAGACTGAGACACACACTGCTCCCTGCCAGGGAGGACACATCTTTCCCGCCCAGCGCAGCAGACACATGCAAGCTTGGGGTCCTATGGAGACGCCAGGTTGCTGCCCCCCCCCCTTCCTCATCGTTTTCCCTGGTTGCCACAGGTGTGTGATTTTTTTTTTTCAGTTTTTCGAGACAGGGTTTCTCTGTGTAGCTTTGCGCCTTTTCCTGGAACTCACTTGGTAGCCCAGGCTGGCCTCGAACTCACAGAGATCCGCCTGGCTCTGCCTCCCGAGTGCTGGGATTAAAGGCGTGCGCCACCACCGCCCGGCTAGGTGTGTGATTCTTTCACCCCCCTTTCTTCCTTTAAGTGGGCTACAAACTCCTGGACTGCAGTTGCCAATTAGCACACGTAAAAATTCATAGCTATACCAGCAGCAGACAGCATAACCCAGTTCACTGAAAATGCAGAAATAGCTACCAAGGCAGCGTATCTGAGTGAAAATGGGTAATTTCATAAAGTCATGAAGGTCTTATGAAGGTTCAAAACGCAAAGCAAGTGCCACTTGAACAGTGTGAAACTGAATTAGCTAATTACAGTGGTTTTATGTATAAGTATATATATATATATATATATATATATATATATATATATATATATATATATTTATGTTTGATCATTATTTTTAAAAGTTTCTCCCTCCCTGCAACACACACTCCAGCAGGCATAGCCCCATCAAACAGGCTTCTCTTTGAATTTAAAATTACTTTCGGTGGACAGGGAGGTTTCTGAATCACAGATGGAGACAGAACATCAAAGACTTTTCCCTTTTGTCAGGGAAGAGAAGCTCTTTCTGCAAAACTATCTAAGAAGGCAGGCATATAGAGATTTGAAAGCAAAATTTCAACAGGGCAAACAGAACAGAAAGCACTAAGGTCCTAAGCCTGCGTGTTGTTCTGGTGATGTGGATGTAACCAGAGAAGAAGTTTGACAAGAAGACAGCTTCCGTGGTCTCAGAATCACATGTGGGACCACGAGATCTTTCCTTTCCCAGCAGAGACACCCACAGGCTAATTTCCCACGAACTGGCAATTATGGAAGGGATGGTGGGTACCCCAAAACTGAAAACTCTGATCATGCCTCAAAATGTATTTTTTAGAGGAGCCTGGATCAAAAGTTACTTTGAATTTGAAAATTACAATGTTCTTGGATAGTGAATATGTTTATCTGTTTATGGAATGCATCGCCATATTCCAAGGGAAGGGTCTATTCACACATAAAGGGTACATGCTACCTAGTAAAAAGTAGTTTCATTTTTTTTTTTTTTTGTGGTTGAGTCTGCCTGTTCGGCCATTGCCTTCTTGTGTATGTTTTTCCTTTGTGCTGCTCCTTTGCTATCTGGGATTTAATGAATGGCAGTAGCTAAAGCAGACTAACCGACGGCTTATGAAGTGCTAAGAGTGTTTCATCTGACTCTCACATTGTCTTGTACAGGAGGGAGAGGTTGGCTCCCACATCAAGTAGCAATCCAGTTAACTAAGAAAGCCTCTCAGTTGCCACCAGAGCTAAGACGGACAAATCGAGGGTGTGTGTTCCCACCACTTCCATTTATGCAGTGAGGGGCCATTAGTAACCATGGGAGGAGTTTCTGCAGGATGTGGGCAGCTGTGCCCCTGGCTCTGCAGTGTGGTGTTTATTTCACCCCCCCCCCACCTCACAGTGCTACATTATCTAAACCAGTTTCTGTGCCTTGTAGACAAGAAGGCAACAGCTCAGAGAATCTATGATTTAATCCAGAATGTCTTAGCAAGTGACTGCTAGAGCAGGTATTTGTTGCTGAGTGAGTTACTTCTGTAGCTGTGACCAAAAGACCCGACAGAAACAACCCAAGCAGCTTCTTCCCATGGTTGTTGGACTCCATGCCTGGGGGCAGAATATAATGTTGATGTGAGTGTATGGCATTTCTTCATCTCTGGAGAAGAGGAGGTGGAGAGTGAGACAGGAGGCAGAGTTTAGATACAACCTTCCAAGGCACCCCCCTAGTGACCTACTTCCTCTAGCAGGGCCTCACCTCTACATCTTCCACATGCTCCCAAAATAGCATCACTTAGACTCCAAGCATTTAGCACAGAAGCCTATGGGACACAAGCTGTATTCAAACCATGAAGCCACCACAGCAGTCTACAGAGAAGGAGAAATGCTGTTCCCAAAGGCCCTGCTGTTTGTCAAAATTTGGACTTTGTGGGGGGGGGGCATGACTTGCCTGGGTCTGAACATGGTAGGGTCAGGACACAACTTCAAGCATTGTGTGCTTTTCTTGGCTCTGTTTTACTAGTTGTAGACTAGAATGTTAGTATATATTTAAGTTTTTCATAAACTTTGAAATCCAGTATGAATATATATCTATGAATTTCTTTATTTCTACCATAGTTTTTCTCTATGGCAGTGTCAATATATTGCCTGCTTTTTCTCATGAAAATATGTTGCTCATTAAGTGAAACAGACCAGAATAGGTAAGTCTAGTGAAGTTTCACAGTCAATGATTGATTGCCATGTCCTAAGAATATAAATTAACTTTTATGAAACTTTGGCATAAGGCTGAGAAAATAAGACTATCAAAGGTGGACCAACAGAAAGATACAGTGATATATGGAGGGCTGGATTTGTCCCCTTGGGTGGGAAGGATGCTGTTCTGAGTCTCATGGGGTGTCTCCCCATCCGGACTCCCGAGTCCAGCCTTGTTCTTCACCCATCAGGCGGCTTTTTCTTCTTCCACGCCAGATGGCTACAGAAGAAAGTTGGGGGAAAGGAAAGAGAAGAGAAGGGGAGTCTGTCTGCTTCCTTCCAGCACCACCTCCATCTTCTCGTCCTTATAAACTGCCTCTGTGTAGCCACAGGCTCTGGGTCAGGAAGGAGGAGGAAAGTCTTACCCAGAATGCTCACCTGCGGTTTAACGAGTGCGGGCGATTCTAGCCAACTAGACTGTCTCCTAGCTAGAGAATGCAGGTCTACCCTCATGCCCCTAGAGACTGCAACTCCCAGTGAATTCTCGGAATTAGTATTTCTGGGTTTTTCTTTTAAACTAACTGGCTACTTGTTCTGTCATTTTGTTACCCACCCATGTTAGCAGACACACATGTACATCTGTCAAGTGCTTTAAGAATGTTTCCAAGAAAAAGGGTCAAGTCTAACAGTTGTTCATGTTTTTTTTGGAAGCAACAGAAAGCATCATGGAGAAAGCTGTCCATAATGTGAGTGTGTGGTGGTGTGTGTGTGTGTGTGTGTGTGTGTGTGTGTTGGCTCCCTTCACTTCTAACTTCTGGCGTTATTTTTGTTGTTACTCCATGATAAACTATAACAATCTAGCATGATGATAATTACAAAATAGTCATGAAAAAATACAGAGGCCATCCTGTTACCAAGAGGAAGTCATCCTCCAGCTCGTTTGGAAGCAATTTTTTAATTCTGGCAATCTCTAGAGGAGGTTGAGCTACTGCTTGCCACTGAGAGTCAGTCTATTAACGCTCATTTCCAAATGGAAATGTTCAGAAACATATTAGTATTTTGGAATAAAGTATTTTAAATATTAGGTAATTGTTCTCCATTTCTTCCTTGCTTGTGGAAATGCTTGGGTGAACACAGATAAGTACGGGGAGAATTTAGATTTTCAACCAAACTTCAAATAACACTGTGGTTTTATTAATAAATTGGGGGCAATAATTTCCAGGTTTCTTCTCTTCTTCTTCTTCTTCTTCTTCTTCTTCTTCTTCTTCTTCTTCTTCTTCTTCTTCTTCTTCTTCTTCTTCTTCTTCTTTTTCTTCTTCTCCTCCTTCTCCTCTCCCTTCTTCTCCTTTTCCTTCTTTTTTAGAGATGATCAGTTATCTTTTTCTGAACTGGTCTTGTTTTGCTAAACATCATAGAAGAAGGCCCTTCTTTTTGCAGATGGTGTTGGGGTGAGGATCACCTCACACATCCTTGCTAAGTTAGAAATGAGCCATGGGGGTGTGAGGAGACCAAACTGTGTGGTGTTACCCACAAGCACTAACTATAGAACGGCATTTCCAACTGGATTTTTGATTTATCAAAGCTCATCTTAACTATTTCATCTTTCCCATCATTCAAGATCAATTTTACCCCACAATGAGCTCCCAGTCCTGTGGTATTTACTGAAAACAGCATCCTCCAGCACTGTTTACTGGGTGTTTTCTTTGGAGCACCTATTGTGCCTCAATAAAGGCTTTGTATGTACCACATCTTATTCTCACAATTATGCAACACATACATATGAAAAGGGAGCCCAGAGGTCTCATAACAGCCACCCAAGGTTATAGTCAGAGGCAGACACGAATTAGTTTTTCTAGTTCCTTGTTAGTTAATTTTCTGGTTGCTGTGATCAAACACCCTGAAAAGAGCAACTTCAGGAAGGACTGGGTTGGAGATCACAGTCTATCATAATAAGAGAGCCAAGGAGGCAAGCATGTGCCGCAGCTGGTCACACTGTGTCCACAGTCAGGAAGAAGAGAGGGATGAATGCCAGCACTCAGTTTGCACTCTCCTTTTTATTTCACCCAGGATCTCAGACTGCTGTGCTGCCCACTTTTAGGGCAGATGTTCCCACCTCAGTTAACCTAATCCAGATAACCCCTGCCAGGCATAGCCAGAAGCTAACCTAATCCAGATAACCCCTGCCAGGCATAGCCAGAAGCTAACCTAATCCAGATAACCCCTGCCAGGCATAGCCAGAAGCTAACCTAATCCAGATAACCCCTCCCAGGCATAGCCAGAAGCTAACCTAATCCAGATAACCCTTCCCAGGCATAGCCAGAAGCTAACCTAATCCAGATAACCCCTCCCAGGCATGCCTGGAGGTCTGTCCGTCTCCAGGTGATGCTGCGTCCTGTCAAGTTGACAGTCAGTAGTCACTACCACAGTTTCCAAAGTGTTCCCTTTCTTTTTTCTTTTTAATAGTAGAATTCTTTATCGATTCTTTGGGAATTTCACATCATGCACTCTAATCTCACTCACCTCCTCGTCCCTCCGTATCCTCCCCTCACCGCTCTAGGGTTCCCCCCCCCCCCCCCCCCCCCCGCAAATAAACTCTACCAAAATTAATTAAAAACAAAACAAACAAAAAAAACCCACCTCGCTCCTCCGTCTTTCCCTCCCCTCCAGCACTTCTTCATTTGTCCTGGTGGCATTGGAAGCTGTGGTGTGGCACACAGTATACTCTTTTGTCCCATCAGCCCCACCCTCAAATGTTCATCGCAATGAGCCATTGGTCTGGTTGAAGACCTCTGACCTCTGGCACACCATCATCACTGGGCCCTCACTGAAACTCCCTTCCAATATCCTGCTGTTGCCCCGAGTCATGGAGATCCCGTGGCTATTGTTCTGCAGGATCAGTCCCTTCCCTGGCTCCAGCAGGTCGTAGATGGGGTAGATGTTAGCGTGGGCCAACCCAAAGCCCAAATTGTGGGCCTGGGTGATAGCTGAGCTGGTCAGTCTGGGCAGCTGGGGCCGCCCCCTCAGGTGAGGGGCAGAGCCAGCTCTCTTACGCTCATGGTGAGGTGTGGCGGCCATCTCTTCTGAGTGTGGGGAGGAGGACAACTCTCCCATGATGGGTGGGGGCCAGCTCTCCTGCTGTAGTGTCCAGCGAGGGGCAGGGCCAGCTATCCCAAGGCCAGTAAAGAGTAGGGCTGGCTCAGTATGACCCTTGGATTTCAATGAGCATGATTCCTGTGGCCCCCTGTGGTAACACACACTATGGACATCAACACAGACCCCAGCTGCAGAAGGATCATGGATCCAAACATGGCCCATTGGCAGCAGCTCCAGGCTGGACATCACCATGGCTCCGGTGGCAGTGCAGGCCACCCAGATCAGTATGACCCTGGTGGCAGCATGGGTCTCAGACACCAAGTGGTTTCAGGTGGCTGAACAGACCCCAGGCATCTGCATGACCCTCAGTGGTAATAGGAGACAGAGACATCAACTCTGACCCTACCTGCTGTAAGATCCAAACATGACCCTCAACAGCAACCCAGGCCTGGATGACACACCATGACTCAGGGTGGCAATGCAGACCACTCAGATCGATATGGCCCCGGAGGCAGTTTGGCCCTTGGACACCAGTATGGCCACAGGTTGCAGTTTAGACTCTGGGCATCTGTGACCTTTGGTGGTAACATGGGCCATGGGCGTCAACACAGACCCTGGCTGCTGTAGGACCACAGACCCAGACATGGTCCTTGGCAGCAGTCAGGGTCTGGAAGTCACTATAGCTCCAGATAGTAGCACAGACCACTCAGATTGGCATGGCCTCAGTGGCAGCATGGCCTTTGGACACCAACAAGGCCCCAGGTGTCAGCTCAGACCCCTGGCACAGGCATGGCCTTTGATGGTAACAGGAGCCACAGACATCCACATAGATCCTGGCTGTAGTAGGGCCATGGGCAAAGTATTTCTTTTAATCAGTATACTTCATCACTGATGACAAATGGTCTTTCTCTTTTCTTTAAGAAAGAGAGGTTGCTAAATCACTTTGTTAATATTTACATTCATTGAAAAATTTGAAATGTAAGGTCTGCTCTCCTAACTGATATCTGCTCAAGTGGCAGGACAAGGTTGAAGCTCAGGGTCCCTTTATTCTTATTAGTGACAAGGCTCTCTCAGCCTTCATGGAACTTTGAGGTCCAAAGACGAGATCCTTTGCTCAGAGTTCGAGGCCCCATTGCTGGTTCCTGGGTGTTGTTCATCCAAGAGTGCACCTGCCTCCCTTCTCCTATTTCCTGTCTTTGTGAATGCTCCAGAAGTCATTCTTCTGGATGATCAGGTGGCTGTGGCCCTCAGGCACTTCTTCTTGCTCCCACGCAGGAATACAGCACAAATTCCTCCAGCTCCTATAGGGCTAGCTCTGTTTTGTTAGAGGAATCGGAAGCATCACAGAGACAGAAGAGGAAAACTAACTCTGTTGTAACCATCATTGGGCTTTTAATAACGAGTGAGCATGGCTGGTTTACTTTACCTGCTTTTGACATTCCTTCCGTCCAGCGATTATCTCAGACATCACATCTCAGCTGTTGTATCATTTCATGTATAAACATTTTGTGATTGATTAAGAAACTATTGTGGTGAGAAGCCAGACAAAGACATAACACACACACACACACACACACACACACACACACACAAACACATACACACACACACACACACAAACACACACACACACACACAAAGGTGAGGGGAGAAGAGAAAGGGAAAGAGTGAGAATGTAAAATTACAGATCAATATTCTCTATAAACCTAGTTGTAAAAAACTCAGTAAAATACTAGTCAGTTGAATCCAATCACACACAAAAGAGATTAGTTATTATGATCAAAGGGGATGCCTCTGAGGGATGAAAGGATGGTTCATCATATGTAAATCAGCAAGCATCAACCAAAGAAAACTCAAAGCCATTTAAGCAGCTCAATAGGTGCAAAAGAGGCATTTGAAAAAATTCAGTATGCTTTCATGATGAAACGTTGACCAAACTGCGTAGAGAGGGAACACACCTAAACCTAATTCAAGGTCATTCCCTAGTAAACTGGTAGCAAATGTTCTGCTGGAAACAGAAGTGCTGGAAGCTTTCTCTTGGAGATCTGGAACAAGACGAGGATGCCCACTCTCATTCCTTTTGGGCAGCCTAATGTTGGAAGTCATCAATGGAACAGTAAAGCAAGAGAAAGAAAGAATGGGAGGCACCCAAATCAGAAAAGACTCTGCAGATGAGATGGTCACGCACAGAAGACCCCAAACACTCTGCCAGAAATGATCAGAACTAGTAAATGAATTTAGTAAAGGTAGAAGGTACAAAGTCAACATACAAAACCCAATAGCATGGCTATGTATCGGTACTGAAATGTCTGAGGTAGAAATCGAGATGGCAATCTGATTTATAATAGCTGTAACAATTACACAGAAAGAAATTCAACAAATGAGGTAGGAGAGGCCTACTATGAAAAATATGAAACGCTGACGAAATTGAAGAGGACACAAGAAGCTGAAAGTCATCCAGTGTTCATCGAATGGGGGAGCAGTCATGTGGTGATATTGTGTCCCCCAAATATTGTGCACCCTAGTAAACTTATTTGGGATCAGAGAAGCAGAACAAGCCACAAATAACCTCCCCTTGCCAATTCCTCAGCTGATCTCGTTTCCTCAAACTGGAATCTTCTGAGTTCTCACCCGAATGGATCTCAGCTGAACTGCTGCTAAAAGCTAAAAGCTTAACCAGGCTCTAGTTCCTGGTCCTTGCGCCTTATATTCCTTTCTGCTTCCTGCCATCACTTCCTGGGATTAAAGGCGTGTGTCACCATGCCTGGCTGTTTCCAGTGTGGCTTTGAACTCACAGAGATCCAGACAGATCTTGCCTCCTGAATGCTAGGATTAAAGGTGTGTGTGTGCCACATATTGTTAAAAGGTCAGTTCTACCCAATGGGAACATTTTTTTCCACTGGCATGTCTGTTACTTGAAGGAAGCTTTTCTCCAATCTACCTTCCTGTTCCCCCTCTCTTCTCTCCCTCTTACGAGAAGCCACTGGAAACAGTCGATGAAGAGCCATGCACAGTGGCAAACTTCCATTTTGTCTGGAGCGCTCATACAATTCACACTGTCCTGCGAGGACACACCTCCTGAGCTGGTTAACTGTCAAACTGACATAAACCTAGACATGAGTGAGTGTACGTAACCTCAACTGAGGAAGTTGTCTCCATTAGATTGACCTGTGGGCATGTCTATGTGGGCATTTTAATGAATGATGATTAGTGTGGTACCACCCCTGAGTAGGTGGTTCTGGGTTGTATAAGAAAGCAGACTGAGAAAGCCATGGGGAGCAAGCCAGCAAATAGTATTCCTCCATGGCCTCTGCATCAGTGTCTGCTCCCAGGATTCTGAACTGACTTCCCTTAACCTAGCCAGGCTTTAAAGAATTCACCAAAACTTCTCTGATTTGCAATTACAGGCTTGTACGGTGCCAACCTTGTCCTGCCAGGTACTGCCAAATGTGAACATTGACTCTTTTCTCTTTCTGAAAGGACTCATATTTATGGAAAGTGGTTCTCTTGGTTGCCTAGTGATCACAAACTTATGATCAGTTCAAGGAGAGTTACTCCTTTGTAGAACCTTGCAGGGTATTTTTTTTTTTGTTATTGTAGGGATGGTGTTCTTCCTGAAAAGAAACATATATACATGAACGTTGTTGAAAACTTTTTATAGCTCCTTGAATATTACATAACTTAGGATAAGTTGCATACATTTAAAAAACATGATATGATGAGTCTAACCTGTGTATACCAAGGAAATCATCTCCATAATCCACATACACACATACATATAAACATATATATGTACAAAAAACATACATTGTATAATGTTTCTTGTATGTATGTTTTCAGGGATGACCTTTTGGCACTGGACAAACAATTGGTATGCTCTTCTCCATGGAAGTCTACCTCTCATGCTCCTAGCTTTCCTTAACTGCCTATAGTTCTTTGTGTAGAGCTCAGGCCTAATGGGCTTTTTCCTGTCTACTTTGGCATGTCAATTGGTGTCATCATTGATCAGCTCATATTTGGGCAGTTCTGTTGCTGAGATTTTATGAATGTAGCTTCTAATGTTATGAGGAAACACATCTCACAACAAAGTCACTAATTCTCTGACTCTTTCTGCCCCCTCTTCCACTACGTTCCCTGAGGCTCAGATATAGGAGAGTTTTGTAGCTATATCCATTGGGACTGGGCTCCACTCTCTGTGTATTGATTGGTTTTCTATCTTTCTTTTTTTTCTTTTCTTTTTTTTTTTTTTGGTTTTTCAAGAAAGGGTTTCTCCATGTAGTTTTGGTGCCTGTCCTAGATCTCTCTTTGAAGACCAGGCTGGCCTCGAACTCACAGAGATCTGCCTGGCTCTGCCTCCCGAGTGCTGAGATTAAAGGCATGCGCCACCGCCACCCAGCACTGATTGGTTTTCTATAGGGGTTTCTGTTGCAAAGAGAAATTTTCTTGATGACAGGTGGAGACTGCACTTATCTGTGGGTGTGAAGACAAATGTTTATAGATTGTTGTTAGAGATTATGCTGATTTAGAAAACTAGTGGTTGTAGATTCTCCCCTAATAACCACAACTTGACTAGCACTGAGTACTTCGCTAGGTTTCCAGTACCAGGTATGGTTTCCCTCTTGATGAGCTGGTTTCAAGTCCAATTAGAGAGCTGTTGGTTACCACTAAGGTATGCATGTCTCTACTTCACCCTTAGTTTTTTTGTGCTACGCTGGTTGTTGATGTGGTTCATAAGTACCATAGCTGGGTGGGACTATTGGTGCCTCCCTCCTTTGGAAGCTTGTGTGGTGCATTCTGGTGCCATAAAAGCTAGTCCTCAGAGAGGAGGTATTCAGGTCAGTTCCAGCTCACAGACCCTATTTCTGAAGTGTATGGTATCTTCAGCAATCGGGATTTATCCTCTACATCTGGTGGTGGGGCTGCCAAGGGCAGCAGTAACAGGTTGTGACATTTTGGGAGTCACTTGGACAGCCCTGACCAACAACTCAAAAGAGGGCTTTTCATGTTCGGTGTTGGGGTTTTTGTTGGATGGTTTTTGGCTTTTGGTGGGAGCACTGTCAACTCAGATAAGAAAAAGTTATCAAGACTATATATGCATATTTACACATGGAATTAAATTTATTGTAGGTTTTTTTTCGGACATTCTTACTGCTATTTTACCCCCTCCCTCCTTTTTCTGTATTTACCTTCTCCTACCCTAAAGAGCCCCCCTTTTCCCATTTCCTCTATCATGTCCTGTGCATACTGCATTCCCCTCTACCCCCTCTCACGTTCTTCTGTGTTTACCTTCCTTCCCCACCAAAAAGAGTCTCCCTTTCCCATTCTCATTTCAGACAGTATTTAGAGACCATCCCCCGGCTGCTAGGAGATGTAAATAGTTGTAAGGCAAAGGCAAAAGGAAGAGACCAATGCCTGTCCTGGCTGTTTACTTAAATCAAACTTGCTTTCTAGCTGAGCGGCTGCTTCAAGAGGGACATTCAGTTTTCTTTTTTTTTCTTTCTTTCTTTTTTTTTTTTTTTTGAGACAGGGTTTCTCTGTGTAGCTTTGCTGCCTGTCCTGGATCTCACTCTGAAGACCAGGCTGGCCTTGAACTCACAGAGATCCGCCTGGCTCTGCCTCCCGAGTGCTGGGATTAAAGGTGTGCGCCACCACCGCCCGGCTCCAATGTAAGTCTGAGGAGGGAAGACAAAAGTGGAGTCTTCTCAGTATGAACTCATTACCTGGGGAAGGCTGAAGCATCTGCTCCCAACTGTAAGGTGAAATGTCATCAGCAGAGGACCCCAGTCTCTGGAGTCAGGTCCTGGCGATGCTTATCCAGACTCCGTGAGAGTTCCTGATCTAAGGATGCAAGGCAGGGTCTGACAGTGACTCCTGAGCACTGCTGAGGGAATTTCCATCCAGCACTCCTGGAGTCTGTGTGGTCTCCACGGACAAGAGGAAAATGGAGAAGCACTCCATTGGCAGGATTTTGCTCTTCAAACTGAAGTGCACACTCAGGCCATAACAATAATCAAGCAACAACAACAATAACAAGAGATGGAGTGGGGCTGTTTGCTGTTGGTGAATGTGAATGTGAGCGCCACAGAAGGCAGAGTGGGAACTTAATAATGGATATTCGCAGGTGGCACGGGAAAAATCACGTAACTGCTTCTTCCTGTCAATGAATCTAGTATATTTACATGAGCAAAGCTGCTTTTATGGTGAAATTATGACAATAAATAAGAGAAATGATGTTTACTGGAGTGAAAGTGTTCCTTTTCTGAGAAAAACAGTGTGAAAGCCACTGATACCATGATTTGATGATACTACTAAATAATAATAAAAGGAAAGAATAAAAATTAAAAACTAAAAACACCCTATAGCTTCAAGCTAGAAAACGTGATATAAATTAGTTGCGGGATGCTTCCCATCTTTGTTACTGACAGATTCCTTTGGTAATAGCACAGACAATCCCAGGAACTATCCCGTGTCAGTTTCCCTACCCGTGACTTTGCCCAGTCTCTGTACCTTCTCTATTCTGTCTGAATTTGACCATGCAACTGTGGCCAACAGCCACATACCTCTGTCTGAGGTCTATAGGTGCTACCTCTGCCTGAGGTCTATAGGTGCTTCAGCATACTATGTTTCAAATTCTGCCCTCGGTTTGGTCTGTTTCTTCCTTTAATCCTGCTCCTCGCCAGAGACAGTGCCACCACCTAGCTAGGGGGCTGGGAAAGTGCCTTCAAGTCATCATTGAGTCTGTCTTCTGTTCACATCACACAGGACCAAGAAAAAAAATCCTGTGTCTTTATCACTGTTGTCCAATCCATCGTCACTGTCAGCCAGAGCCTATGCTAAGTGTCTGAATCAGTGTCACAGCTTTTCCTCAGTGGTCACTTGCTGGAGTACAGACACTGTGCTAGGCAGGGGGAGCTCTTGCCAGTTAACATCAGGTAGGGAAATGCAGATTCCAAAGCAAGCAGCCCTCCCAGTGTGTGAGACACATGCTACAGTGGAGATGTGTGAATGCTGCTTCGAGAGTAGCAGAAAAGGGAGGCAACTAACTGAGACTCTGGGGACATGCAATTGTGTCCCCAAAGATGGCTGTGAATTTGCTAGCAGAACGAGTGGGAAAGCAGACCTAATGGGAAATATGAAAACTTGACTCACGTGATAAAGATGAGTGTGTTCCTGGCCCCTGAATGTGAGTAATAAGCAATAGAGTTCACACAGAAGCAAAGGTTTGAGGGATCCATTCCCAGACCTTCATTTTCCAGATTTCCTAAAACCCTCCAGCTTGAGTAATCCCTATGTGTACACTTCTCATCTCTTCTAAATCTCACTTGACCCATTGCTGAGTACTAGTGAGGAAAACCTCCACGGCAATATACAGACGCTGTCTAGTTATCCAGATACACGTTGTTCCTGGGCTTCCTTTCGTTCATTTATTCAAAAAATTGTTTCAGCATGGGGAGTGTGTGTCAAACTCAGGATCACATGTGTGCTGGATAAGCATTCCACCATCAAGCTGTACCTCAAGCCCTCCACCATTTAATACACATTTCTGTTGAGTTACAGAAAGAGGGCATTTAAACTCATATCAGACTGCTTTAAACCCAGAGGAATAGAAGCTGTATAGGATACTGTGGCACTCTTTTAAAAATAACAAGACTTGCTGGGCAGTGGTAGTGCATGCTTTTAATTCCAGCACTCAGGAGGCAGAGGCAGGCAGATCCCTGTGAGTTCGAGGCCAGCCTGGTCTACAAAGCAAGTTCAGGACAGCCAGGGCTGTTACACAGAGAAATCCTGTCTCGAAAAACCACACAACAACTAATCTCTCTCTCTCTCTCTCTCTCTCTCTCTCTCTCTCTCTCTCTCTCTCTCTCTCACTTCTCTCTGTCTCTCTCTCTCTCTCTGTCTCTGTCTCTCTCTGTCTCTGTCTCTCTCTGTCTCTGTCTCTCTGTCTCTCTGTCTCTGTCTCTGTCTCTCTCTCTCTCTCTCTCTCTCTCTCTCTCTCTCTCTCTCACACACACACACACACAAAACCTTGCAAGACTCTCTTAAGGAATCCAGTTCACGATGCACTGGATAAAACCAACAGGTATAAAATTTTTATGATTACTTCCAGAGTTACTGACCTTCCTGAAATAAAGCAATTAAAGCTTCTTTTACCACATCATGGAAGAGAGGCTTCAATTTTGGTCAGTTATTTTTCTCTGCACCACATCTGTGAGCTTTAGACTCATAAATTAAGACTTAACTCGTATAGACAGACTGCAGTTTAAATAAAGTCCCTTGTGCCAACAAGCATTTTCTCTGGGCTCTGTGAACATGACTTTGGAAAGGCCTTTGGATTCTTTCGCTATCTATAGAATGTGTCTGATAACAGCTGTAGAGAGGAAGTGCCTATTAGTTTATTCTGTGTCTTCTGAAGTAAGCCAGGGGCTCCTCTGCTTGCCTCTAACTGTGGAAGTAGGCAGGATTCCGTGTAGAGTCAAGTAGCTCCCAGAGAGCACTGATGAGTTCATTGTTTGCAATTTCAGTGCTCCAAATGTCCTCAAATTTTTCCTGAGAGGCTTCCCTGATCTACAAACCCTTCTGAATTTCAAGGAACATTTGAAGTATGGTGGTTCTTTTTATTTGGGGATGTTAAGAAGATTGGAAACTGAAGTCTGTGCTCACAATGTCCCTTTCTGTGCATGCTAACACAGAACTCGCAGGGTCTGGGGCTTTGAACGGCAGTGGAGGCGCTTGCTGTTTACGAGCCGGATTCATGTTGTTTCCCACCTTCTGGAAAGTAGAAGGGCTAGGGAGCCACTGGTTTACTCCCTTAGGAAAGACGGTGGCACAGACACCTGACTATGGCTGGGCTTCCCCCTGCAGCTGGCTACTCCTTCGCTTCTCCTGCTGAGGAGAAAGCTTGGGGGCTGCAGCATCCTGTCCTCTAAGTGTCCTGACTCCTCAGAGGGTTCTGCACACATCTACTCTCATTTCAAAGCAGAAAAAAAGTGCAACTGGGTGGAGGAATTTTGTGAAAGCAAACCTCATTTTTTAAAATTCTATCAAAATAAGGAAGAGCTATAGGGAAAGCATAGGGTGAGCCTGGACTTCTGCAATGAAGACACTTAGACTCTAATAGTGAAAGTCCTTCTGATGAATGAATTTTTTTTGCATTCATTCAGTCTCCTGGAGCTGATACTGAGATCCTATTATATGCTGAACCCCACACTGGCTTCAGAGAAATCCAAGATGACTAAAATAAAATATCACGCCCACCCACATGGTTTACAATTCTGTGGTGATGGTGTATGATTAAGCAAAATGTATGGCACCCTTGGAATAAACTGGCAATGAATGAGCTTTCCCTGGCTATTGACAGGAGGTGGGGGTCTACAAAGATGTGGCCGTTGACTCCTCTAAGAGGCATTTAACATCAGAATATCAAGTTCACCCTGGAAGGTGGCTCCCTGCATCTGGTTTCCTGATTCACTGTGTCCTGGCTCTATGAACTGGGGTCTGACCCACGTCTTCCAATGGGCAAAAGAAGCCATTGATTCACTGTGAGCTTTAAATGACATGGTGTTTGAAAAAGACTCAACTTGGAGCTATGTATATAGCCATCCATCTATGAATTCGTGATATAACACAGTATTACTGCCTATTGTTTACCGTCTCTGTTGAAAGATGTGGAGGAAATTGCCCATCAAAGAAAGGAGGGAGGGGTAAAGGGAAGGGATGAAGTGGGTTAAGAGACTGATGGAAGAACCACGGGTAAAGGCAAGGATAGAGAACTCCCTACAGAAATAAAACATGGGGCTTAACCCTCTTCATCTTTGATTTTCTTTTCTTTTCTTTTTTTGGTGGGCTAGGGATGTAGCAAAATGCAAGCTCCCCCTGAGGATGCTTCAATAAATTAAAAAGATGATTTGGTCTGAGTTATTTTAGTAGCTATCCTCAGGAGGGTGTGCTGAGTGCGCACGAACTGCAGTTGTTCCGAGTGGGTTTGATTTCACAAATGCAGCTTTTCCCCTGATGGAAATGAGGCAGGTTGGATATAAGTTGAACCAAAAGGCTTCAGGCATGTGCCAAGCAGCTGTGGGTGGCAGCAGTGTTGGTGTGCTTTATGTGTCTTTAATGGATTTGACCTGGAATTTGCCTCTCTCTCTCTCCCTTTAAATCAGGACCCTGTTAAGCTAGTGCTTTTTCAGTCCCGGCTGCACATTAGAATCTCCTGGAAGACTAAAAAAAATATTGCGGCTGTATTACACATGTTATGGTTTGAGTGATGCCCCAGTTTTCTTTAAAAGTCCCCTCTACCTGGCAGCACCAAACAATCTTAATGTAGAGCCAAGTTTTCTAATCAAAGTCTTGTGGGTTCAAAGCATCCCCTGTGTTATGGTTTAGAATAGCCTTGATTAAACTTAGTAACTGTATTACTTTTCTTGTTGGCATGACAAAATATATATTAAAAGCAACTGAAGGGAGAGAGGATTTATTTTGGCTCACGGCTCCGGAAGTCAAGGCTGCAGGAGACAGCGGCATCTGTTCACATTGTATCCACAGTTAGGAAGCCAGAGGACATGCTTGCTGATGCTCACCTAGCTTCCTCCTGTATATGTAATCCGGGATCCAAGTTTAGGGCATGGTTCTTTCACTTTTAGGGTAGGTCTTTCTATCTTATTAACCTAGTAAAGATAATGCCTCACAGGAGTGCCTGGAGGCTTGCTCCTAGGTGTCCTACTCAATGTTCTATTGCTGTGAAGAGACACCACATCCAAGCCAACTATTGTAAGAGAAAGCATTTAACTGGGGCTGGCTTACAGTTTCAGAGCTTTAGTCCATCACTATCATGGCAGGAAGCATAGCAGGCAGACATGGTACTGGAGAAGCAGCTGAGAGTTCTACATCTGGATCTGCAGGCAGCAGGAAGAGAGATACATTGGGCCTGACTTGGGCTTCTGAAACCTCAAAGCCCTCCCCTTGTGATGCACTTCCCCCAACAAAGCCACACCCACTCCAACAAGGCCACACCTCCTAATCCTTCTCAACCAGTGCCACTCCCTGATAACTAAGCACTCAAATATATGAACCTATGGGTGCCATTCTTATTTAAACCACTATACTAGGTGATTCAAGATCCATTCAGGTTGACAGCCAAATTTAGCTATCATAGTGATACGGTGTTTTCTTTGCGGAGATGAGTCTGCCATTGAAACTGTGGTCAGTTCTTCCTTCTCAGAGAACACCTTCAGCAGTAAAAAGGATTCTTGTTTAGCAGTCATCCTCCACACTGTGGTGAGACTCTTGTGAATACTGATACCTGTTGATGCTCATGTCCTTCAATAAGATGGCACGTATGCATAGAGCCTCTTTTATATCCTTTCATGTACGTTTGAATCATCTCTAGATTGCTTGTTATTTAAAACAATGTAAGCACTAGGTATACAGATTGTGTTGTTTTTTAAATGTATGTTCCTTTTTTTGTTGTCTTATTAATTTAGTGTCTCCCTCCACCCTGGCTATCTCCTATACATGGTTGGTTGAGGCCATCGATGCAGAACCTGCAGATGTGGAGTGCTGACGGTGTGTTTCCTACTGAAGGTTCAGGGTCGCTTGAACTGCCTCTCTATCCTCGGTCAGTGCAAGCTTCACAACTCAGAGGTAGCTATCAATAGGAATAATTTATGTGCCTTTGAATCTTGCCTTTGGCAGCTACACAGGGCTCTTTCTCTGTCCTTGGACTGACTGTGTCTCTGGTTGTTTCAAGTGTTCTTATCCTTGGACACTGAAGACCCCAGCTTTGACCCTTGGGGTTGCCCTGAGGACTCACCTTCTTATGCTCTTACAGTTGGACACTTTAAGTAGGATATCATGTCCTTCACAACCCCGTTGGCGGATTGGTCTTCGATTCCTGTGTGACCCCCAGCACCCAAAGGCATCAACACTTTAAATAAAGCCTAAGGCAATTCAGCCATCGAATTGGTTGGAGCAAGTTTCTATGAGGAGCATCAAATGGCACCCGTTCTCCAGTCAAAAAGTGGAATCAATGTCAATTACTTTTTGCCAAAAATATGACTACTGGTCTTGTGGAGAGGGAAGCTGAGCTTTTTGATTCTAGGCTGAGTACCCTGGGCGATCCTGACTTCTGGACTGAATTCTGGACAGTGCAACGCCTGGGGGCTGAAGGTTAGATGTGGTGTTCTTCCAGACTCCCAAGCTTCAGGAATTGGCACTCTACCAGGTAGAGTTGTCTGAATGGCTAAGTGAACAACAATTGTAGGGGAAAGGTGAAGAATGATAGCAGAAATCCCTAGCAGTAGAGGACAACAGATTAGTGCCTGGAAGGGAGGAGGTGTGATTTTCCCATATACATCCAGTTTTGACATCACGAGATTTTTAAAAAAAATTCTTTGACCATACAGATGAAAAAAAAAAAACAGTTCTAAAAATGTAAGTTTAGATAAACACAGTAATTATAGATTATCCTCCGATGTCTGGCAAAACATCTAATAAAAAATCACTTAAGTTTGTCACAAATGGAAAGTTTGAAAAGTTCTGTGGGAAGTCAGTGCACAGAGTTGGTGCTTACATGTGTGAGAGAAACCACTGAAGCAGCAGCTTGAGGGATTTCTGTTGGGAGGTCAGAGACATGGCTCAGCCGCCAAGAGCACTGGCTGCTCTTGCGGAGGACCCGAGTTCAATTCCCAGCACCCAGGTCAGGTAAGTCACAACCGCCTGGAACTCCAGCTTCAGGGGATCCAGTGTCTTCTTCTGACCTCTGAGGGCACCCACATACACAGGGCATGTGCCTGAGCACACACACCACACCACACCACACCACACCACACCACACCACACCACACACCCCTCCACACACATACACACACCACATTTTTTTTTTTAAAGGTGGCTGTGGGGACAGCCTTCTTCCGATTCAAGTGCACTATAAGTGAAAGTGTCCACATGGTATCCACGTGACAGAAGGCTTTGTACTCTCAGTCCATTCTATCAGCAGTGGCTTAATAAGGCAAGCCAGTTAATTGTGAGGGAAGGATGCACGGGTCCCCTACGCCTTATGGCAAAATCACCCATCTTGCCCCTTTAGAAAATGGGCGCGACCACGGTACCACTGCAGAAGGATTAGGAACGTGAAGGTGCCCCCTCTTCTGCTTTCTTCTGAAGCACCCCACGCCCTCTGGCAGGGCAGGATGATTGGGAAGCGGTTAAATAAAGAGCACCGTAAGAGCCGTGTTGGTAAGAGCGCCTTGGAGTGTTAGCTGTTTATTTCACTGACAGATTCTGAAGGGTCTGGAGGGGGCTTTTGCAGAAGTCAGGACCTCAGTGTAATATACAAGCATTGATTCTGATATTTCCCTTGATAACAGTGCTCGGCCATATTGGGGTCGTAAGTCAGTAAGGTTCATTGGCTGTGGCAATGCTCACTGTCACCAGCAATAAGTACAAAGGACTTGCTCTAAAAGCCGGCTTATAAAACTTTAAGGAAAGTTGGATTGCTTAAGTGAACTTGCAGGGCTCTGGTGGGGCCAAGCAGACCTTAGTTGTCTACTTATATTAATTTCACAGAGTTTAAAGGGTCAAGAAAGGCGGCTGGTGAGGCTTACTAATTTATGAAAGGCTGGCTCTTGTCTGTCTCACTCTCTCTTTCTTTGACTATGCTGGCTTCTCCTGTTAGAAAATTTAATATAAATTAAAACTTACCAGACAAGGGTGCCCTAAAGGATTAAGTATAAAGTTCACAACTGGACTGGAAGGATCCAAAGATGCTATAGCTTTTCGCTGGCGCGATTTCATTTGAAGCGATGTTGGAACAAACGAACTGTGCAGTGGACAGAAAACATGAGAAGGAAAAGCAATTAGAAGCATATCACAGTCAGTCAAGGGTTAGGACAGTTAAAAAAATATAAGACATACTTGTGTCTGAGGAGTTCTCTTCTTAAGAAAGGGAACCACACAAGGGGTGTCTTCCTGCTCTCAAGTCGGGGCGCAGTGTGTGTGAAGTCAGGAATGTGTGTGCCATGAAATGTCTCCAGACATGTCTGACTGCAGGGGGTGGGGATGGGGGAGCGCCTCACTCTGCTGAAGCAGGAGAAAGGGAAAGGGGACATTGCTATAGAAACTGAGTGAAGCTCTCGAGTGCAGAGGATGCTCCTTCCTGGTTTGTTTGCTTTTGAATAAAGGAAGGAAGGGCAGAAAAAAATGTAAATACTGGGGTATCAGTACTTAGTTTAGTCTTCCCAAAAGCTTTGGCCATCTTGTCTCTCTCATTTTGGAGAGAGAGCCACAGGCCCTCAGAGAGATCCAAGTGTTTCCTGAGGTCGTGTACTTGGGACACAAATGAACCTTCACCTTCCTTTGATGAAACTGAGGGACCAGACTGAAGGCTGTTTCTGCCATGCCAGACTCTTTCAGGAAGGCTTTCTGAGCAGTGAGGGAAAGAAACACATGTCTCCTCAGTCTCTGAGTGTGGGATGGAGATCACGTCGGTTTGGATTCTGAGTGTGGGCAAGCCTGTGGGGATACACTCAGGGTGGGAGGCGGTAGTGGGAAACGTTTGGAGGTCTGAAGCAAAGGAATGCTTAAATTGGTCGATTTATGAGTTTTAAAAGTTTATATTGAGAGATTATCACTTCCTGATGCGATGGAGTGGCTGGAGGTAGATAATCGATAATACTCATCCAGAGAACAACTTAGAAACCAAACAGTCTATCCAGGATGCTGGGCTGTAACAAGAGAAGCACAAAACGCAACTGGGTAGCATTAAAAAAAACATTTCTAGAGGATGGGAAGGTCAAGTTTCCTTAGGTCCAGTGCAGATGAAGATCCACTTTCTCACAGCAGTACCTTTTCATTAGTTCTCATGCAATGAAAAGGGTATTTGAGTCCTTGTGGTCTTTCTATGGGACCATTAATAGCATTTCTGGCTATGACCTAATTGCCCCCAGAACCCCCAGCTTTTAATACCACCACTTTGGTGATGAGTCCAAGTTCTAATACTGCCATCTTGGTAACCAGGGGGACAAAAGCATTCAGAACATAGTGGCAAGTAAACAAACAGTAATCAGAGTGGGCAGGTTGGCCCAGAAGGTACAGGTGCTTGCTAGGTAAGACCTGAATTTGATCCCCAGAGCTCACAGGGTGGAAAGAGAGAATACAGTCAAGAAAATTGTCCTTTGACTTCAACATGTGCATTGTGACATGTGTGTGCTTAGGCACGAGTCACACACACAAACAGACTACAGACACCCTCTGTCTGAAGATGACCAAAGAGCTGAAGCAGGTGACTTCTCCAGTTGCCTTTGGATGTAGTTCATGCTGTCTCCGGGAGTAGGCAGGATTCTGAGTAACCAGGATTCAAATTAGTGACAGGCTTCTAGATGGGGAGGGGGAAAAAGCCAGTAGGCCTTCACAAAAGGAGAAGAAATGTTTCAACCAGGCTGCCAGGTTTCTCTTCAGGGCAGTCGAAATCTGTGCAGCTTGGAATCAAATGGAAAACACCTAAAAGGAAGACTTAGGAACATTTAAGAGTCAAAGACTAGAGTTCAGCTGGTCTCTGTGTCTCTGTCTCTCCATCTCTCTCTTTCTCTCTCTTTGTCCTTCTGTCTGTCTGTCTGTCTGTCTCTGTCTCTCTCTCTGTATGTGTTTGTGTTGGGGGATGAACAAAGCATGCACCGTGCTTTCAGATGAAAACCTGGGAAAGCTGTGCCCATGCCCTGCAAAAAAGCAAAATGACAGAAGATTAAGTCTTGTCTCACTGCAAGATAAATTTAATGCAGAATTGTTTCTGATTGACTAAGGTGATCAGCTACGACTTCCGTCTGAAGGAAGGAGGGAAATATGCTTTATGCAGGGAAGCAACATCACCTGAGTTTGCCAAAAGTTTTAGAAACAACATCTGCTGAGGCAGAAATTGCTAGACATGTCCAAGCATGGGATTATACGTGTGAAAACCAAGAGAAAAGCAGCTAAAGGGAACACGTCTAGAATGGTCCAGATATAGAAACTAGTCAAGTGTGTGTTTTCTTTAGTCTTCTCTCATACAATACATTCTGACTGCAGCCTCCCCACCCTCCCTTCCTCCCTGTTTCCTCCTCCCCCTCCCCCTCCCCCAGATCCACAGCTCCTCCATTTCCCTTTAGAAAAGAGCAGGCCTTCCAGGGATATCAACTGAACATGGCATGGCCATCCTGCCAAAAGCAATCTACAAATTCAATGTAGTCCCCATCAAAATTCCAACACAATTCTCTACAGAACTTGAAAGGAAATGTTTAATTTCATATGGAAAAACAAAAAACCCAGGTTAGCTAAAATAATCCTGAACAATAAAAGAACTTCCAGAGGTATTACCACCCCTGATTTCCACTCTACTACAGAGCTTTGGCAATAAAAACAGCTTGGTATTGGCATAAAAATAGACAAGTTGATCAATGCAATAGAATTGAAGACCCAGACATAACTCCACACACCTACGGACACCTGATTTGTGATAAAGAAGGCAGAAATACACAGTGGAAAACAGAAAGCTTCTTCAACAAATGGTGCTGATCTAACTGGATGTCTGGATGTAGAATTTAACAGTATTTTTGAAGACTGGGTTTTTTTTTATAAGGACATAGACTAAGAACTGATGGTATAGAGAATGTATCCAAGATGTCAACGTCTGAGATAAAATTCCAAAATTGAACAGCCTATGCGATGGCTCAGCGGGTAAAAGAGCTTGCTGTGTGAGCTGTATTTACCTGAGTCCGATCTCCAGAACCTACAGTGGAAGGTTCTGGAATCCTGAGGTTGGTCCTCTGACAGCTAGAAGTGTGCCACGTGTGCACATCCACACTCATACACACATCGTGTCTGTGTGACACCATGGTAGGCACTTGGAGACAGCAGCTCTGATCTCAGTTCCATTTTACCCAAATGTGTCACAGTTACAGGGTACAATGAATGACACATGGGCTCAACAGAGGTCAACAGTTTGGCTGGATAGAAAGGAGACCATCATTTCTCCATCCTGAAGTAGAACTGCTGGGCCATTTGGGAATTTTATCTGTATTCAAAGAAGTTGTCCCTAAAACTAACTCTTTATTTTTCAGTAATAGTCTAATGGGTGTGAGATGGCATCTCATTATGGTTTAGACATGCATTTCTGTAACTGTTGGTGAAGCCAACCTGGTTTACTATTGGAAACAGTTCTGCCCTGGTTCTTTGCTCATTTTTAAAGCCAGGTTTCTAAGAATTTTTTTTTTTTAAAATAAGAGTTCTTTATGTATTATGGATATGCATCCCTTATTATATATGTGCTTTGAAAGTGTGTTCTCCTATTCTGTGTTTTATCTTTTCAAGCTGTTTCTGGTGTTTGATGAATAGATACTTTAAGTTTTGATGACAACTTTTTTCCTTGTTGTTGCTTGTGCTTTGATATCTTGTATAAGAACTCATCATCAAATTCAATGTCATGAGGATTTTCCATATACCCCTTCCTAGCAGTTGGAATTTTAGCTTTTATCATTATGTCTTTGATTCACTGAATTCAGTTTGTGTGTAGGATAAGGCCAGAATTCAATTGAATTCTTTTGCAGGTCTATCATGCAACCCTTGATAACATGACATTCCCCCGACCCCTTGGTTTTAGCACCTTTGTGAAGAGCATTTGGTTGCACACGAGGAGGTGCATTTCTAGGGCAGATCATTAACCTTTCCACTAGTCTATATCTAGTTTTTGCTAGTACCACACTAATTTGTTTACTATACCTGTGTAATAATTCCTGATATTAGGAAGTGTGAAACGTTTATTTTCATGGATGAGACTGATTCCTGGGGCTTAAGTATTCCTGTGATGGCCAAGGATGAATTAGTTGACAGCAAGAACTGAGGAAGCTGTATGGACACTGACAGCAAAGGATGGCGTGCATCACCAACTGTGTGTCTTCTATTTCTGTTGGAACCATGCAAGTGGAGAGAGGTTATCAACCTAAGAAATGGGAGTTGGGTTTTAGTGTCCATGGAAATCGCTAAGTAAGACAAGACAAATGGGTAGAGCATCCTAGGGAGGGGCAACACCATAGCTCCATAAATTTAACTCATGAAAAGGATTTATTTATTTTTATTTTATGTGCATGGCTGTTTTGCCTCTGTGTATGTCTGTGCACTCCTTTGGTACCTAATGCCCAAGGAATCCAGAGGAGGGTATTGGGATCCTCTGGAATTGGAGTTATAGATGGTGGTTAGCTGCCATGTAGGTGCTGGGCACCAAACATGGGGGCCATCACAGGGATGTTTAAGGGTAGTGGTGCTCTTAACCATTGAACCAGCTCTCCAGCCCCAATATAGCTCACTTTAAAATTCGATTCTAGCCAGACATGGTGGCACACACCCTTTAATTCCAGCAACGAGGAGGCAGAGGCAGGTTGATCTTTGAGTTTCAGGCCAGCCTGGTCTACACAGTGAATTTGAGGACAGCCAGAGCTACATAGAGCTCTGTCTCATAATAGAAAAAAAACTACCTTTTCTTTTATCCTGGCACACTTTCAATTCTTTGAACAAATCATGGTTATGTTAAGCTTCCCATGGTAGAAACTTTGAAAAGTTTGAGGTTTATTTCAGCCTTATGCCCCAAAGCTCAGAGAGGAGCAAGTCATGTGGGGTTTCAAGTATCCCTATTCTCAGCTCTCTTCTGCATTCCTGGATTGCAGCCCTCACTCTCCTATCCCAACGTGGATGCTATTATTCCCACTTACACGTCTCATCCCATCTCACTGTCGTGACACCATTGCCTGATCGTGTGATGTCATGCCAGTGCAGTACTAGGAGAGAAGAAAGCTGACCATTCCACTTAACCATTATTGGCTAGAAATGACCACTTGACCAGACTTCAGTGAAGGTGGATGGGAAATGCAGTTTTTCACTGGGTTAACAGTGGGGAATTGGATTAACAAAAAGAATGACCATTATAAATACACTTGAAGTCTCTGCCATATTTCTGAAAGCTTTCAACATGACCCCATACACAAAAGTCCAGTCTCCTTTGTCCTCGACTGCTAGATACTGATATATACACAATAATACAATAAAAATGAGGTTCTTCACTGGAATGGAGCATGGTTTACATCTTTAGGAGGCTTCCTGGCATGAGCATAAACAGTCTGGTAAGTTTGGGGTACTTTAAATAACTACTCCAATCTCTTTAGTCTTCATTTACTGTACTGGACGGTGCATGGCTTTTATTTCCTGTTGTTCATTTGTCTTTGTGGACGCTTTGGAAGGTAGGTGCTTGTGATTTCATGGCAACACCTCAGTGCCAGAGGGACACTTGGGCAAAGCAAGAGATAGACTGGGTGCCATCTGATGGTGTGTCTGGTCAACTCCTCTGGTTATCAGAATCCCACAGTGGTATTATTTAGAATGACCTGCGTTCAGGGCTTTAATTAGACAAAGCAGAAGTGAATATTTAACTTGGACATAAATGATTTATCAGAGATTTAAAAAGTTTTCATTTGGAAGCAGAATAGTGATTACTAAGTGCTGGGGAAAGTACCAAGGTGGTTGTGGGGTTTGGGTGGTTGTGGGGTTTGGGTGGTGGAGGAAGATAGGTGGGTAAATACGTGCACGTTGTACACATGTGTGGGAATATCACACAGAATCCCACTCATATGTACAAGTAATATGTGCTAATAAGATGATTTAAAAGTGAAATGAAAGAAGCTAGACTAACAATGACACGTGCAGCCACACACATGCATTACGGGCAGAGCGTTGTGAAGAAATTCCTGACACTCTGTCCTAGTGTAGCTAAGGAAACCTGAATCCCGCTCTGGTTTGGAGGCTCTTCCTTATTAGTCACTTTTTTTCTCTGTGCGTCTTGTTTGTGCCTGCTCCCTGCCTTTGCTTTAGAACCAACCCAGCTTCTTTGATCAAACACTTTAAAATATTGATTACAGAGACATCTCCCAATGTCTATCAGCAACGGTTCCCAGGGCTGCTCACTCCAAGGCAATTATTTGTTTGTCTCCTCTAGAGCTGTACGGGTCGGTGCAAAGCTGGCATTTAATATGGAAGCCTCGCCTTCCAAATGATGGCTGCCATGCTAGCGTCTGAGGAACATGATCTCCTTTCCGTGCTTCTGCTCTCCACCGTTGTATCAGCCTACAGTTGACCATGGCTGGTTCAGTTATGAAGCCCTTACCCCTCATCTGGAATGTGCCCAGTACATAGTCTGCTTGACACTAGTGGACGCTGGACCATCCTTTGAAGTTCATTTTCCCAAGCAGATGCAAGGAATTCTGAAAGCATGGTTTGTTTGTTTGTTTAAACATGAGTCAAATGTTTTTCTGGTAAGGGGCTGGAAATCAGCTCAACAGTGAGGCTCCCGCAGAGGACAGAGCTCAGGTCCCAGCACCCACATAGTAGTCCCCAGCTACCTATAACTCCAAGTTCCAGGATATCTGACACTCGCTTCTGGCTTCCACAGGCATCCACACATGTGCTCCCCACACAATAACCACACATACATACACGTAAGTAGAAGTAAAAATGAAAAATGGTGCTTGTGGAATACCACGGAAGTGTTGGTTCTTATTGCAGCCTTCATGGCAGCATTTAACTTTGCCTCTTAACTCAAAGCATAGGAAGGTACCTTAGAATGTTTTCAAATGAGCTTTCCCTATGTATCTAGGCTGGATTTGAACTTCTGGTGTAGCCTAGGCTGGCCTCAAACTCACTATCCTTCTGCCTATGCCTCGTTATTGCTGAGATTTCAGGTATGGATTACCATGCCTGATTGAAAAAAAACAAACAAACAAAAAACCAGACTATTTCTTATCCCCCCTTTGTTCTAAAAGAACTTTTTTTAAAATGCTAGTTACAAATGGCAGAAATACAAACTCATAGAAAGTTAAGCAGCAGATGAAATTCATTGGTTTGTCTTCCTGGAAGTCAAATCTGTCATCAGGCATGGGGAGATCCAGGAGCTCAGTCACCGCCCTCAGATCCTCTTCCCTCTTGGGCCTCTGGCTCTGTTTTTTTTTTTTTTGTTTGTTTGTTTTTGTTCTTTCCTATGGAGTGACATTTCCTCTGTGTACCCAGATGTTGTTGACACCATCAAATAACACAGCACCGAGAGCTTTCTTCAACATGTATGTCCTTATACCTTCTCAAGGAAATGCACCAAGGATAGCGTTGTATGGCTGTATCATACAGGAGAGATACTTGACATTCAGAGGATGGGTTTATGTGGTGGACTGGTTTCTTACTGTGTCAAGTACTGTGTTCTAGAGAGAAGTGAGGGGAAGTTCTACGGCTGACTGCCCAGACAGAGGCAAGGGATGGGAGAACGCTGACTCCCCCAAATGATTGCTTCTTGGGGGCAAATGAAGGTTCCATGTGCTTTTTTTTTTTTTTTTTAGATGAGACCAGGCTTTTTGTAGGCAAGGAAACAAAAACAGTGAACAAACACACAGAAAAACACTCCACTTTATTCAGTCAGGAGAATTAAAGAGCACCACGCTATCATACAGTATTTCAGCTATGTGGGAAAAATATAAAAAGTCATAATGTAAATTGGGGAGGCCAGAGAACAACAATTTCTCTATAAACTGGTTAAAGTATGACCTGGTATATCTCCACTGGAAAATAATCTGCCGCAGACAGACTTACTGAGATCTAGCAGCTAATCTTTTGGCTGAAGGGATTTATTTTGCATATTTAAAACATGGGAATTAGATCATAGAATTGTTACCTGAAAGGGCTTGAAATGATTCTTTTTGTTCCATAAATGGATGCTTGTGAGTATTAAGTATTAAAAACAGGATTATAAACTCATGGGGGATTTTAAACTCACATGAGACTAGTTTGAATTTTTATCCTCAGTAGAATTTGAGAGCCTCGGCAAAGGGAAGGTCCAACACATTCATCTGGCACTAACGCATGCTGGGCATCCTTCACATTGTCTCATTATTTTCCCCTGAAACTCCTTCTGAGAACTGTGATGAACCTCTCTCAGGTGGCTTCCCCCAGATCACATATGATAGATGTATAGCAAGACACTGCATTTGGTTTGGGGTGCAGGTTCCCTCCAGGTGAGAAAATGTTCCTTCAGACAATCTTGCTTGCATGTTGTCCTTCACCAAAACCATGGGAAGGAGTCGTGGGGAGGATTTTACAGATAAGAAAGTTATGGTTCTTAGGCTGTGAATGAGAAAATTCGACCAGGAAGCCAGTTTGAAGGACTTCATCAAGTTCCGTCTCCATTGTCTATTGTCACATGGAAATAAAGAGGAGACACTTTCCTGTATTGTCCTGCTTGTAGAATAGTCTAGATTTTACACTTAGGTGCTGCAGAGGAACACTGCTGTTTGCATGTGAAATATCCCCCATAGGCTCATGTGTTTAAACACTTGGTCCGAAGCTGATGCTGCTGTTTGGGAAGGTTGTGGAACCTCTAGGGGGTGGGGCTTAGCTGGAGGAAGTGGGTCAAAGGGGCACAACTTGGGACTTTATTTCATGGCCCTATTTCCTATTCACCCTCTGCTTCCTGAGTCTGAATACAAGGGGGCTAGCCAGCTTCCTGTTCCGGCCACCTTGTCTTGTCTTTGCTACCTGCTGCCATGTATTCTCTGCCATGACGGACTGTGTCTCTTTGGAACTGTGATATATACATTACTTTATATATATAATATTATATATAATATATGTGTATATACACACATATATACATATATGTATACACACACACACACACACACACACACACATATATATATATATATATATATATATATATATATATATATATATACTGTTTCTCCTTTAAATTGCTCTTGTCAGGGTATTTTATCACAACAAGGAAAAGGTAGCAAGGATAAACAGATTCCTACTACTCCTAATGCTAACCTTCCTTCAAGTCTGGAGATAGAGTGTGAGCTAGGGAAACAGAGAGGCTGAGCACAGCCAATCACGGGGTTGTAAGTTGGCCAACTTGAATTTTGTGACCTAATTCTGAGTACTTGTTTTCCTGTGGTCCAAGATGCTTTTGAAGGAGTTATGGACCATCTTACACTAAAGCCAAGACCAGGATCCGTGCCTCACCACCCAAAGCTTAGAGAACGGAGACCACACATAATTCAACACACGTTATTTGGTATGAGTCACTCAAGAGTTCCAAGGCATTTGTCTATTGATTTTCTGCATTTGGCCATAGGCTCTCTGTCTGCTCTGATGTGATTTTTACCACAATCCTTATCACAGGGAATCTACTATTTTGTTGAAAAGGCTCACTAATTCTCCAAACTTGAAGAATATTCCACCGGAGTGCACTACAGTCTCCCTTACGGTCCAAAGCAAGATGGACATCGCCACTAGTGGCTAATATTTCTCTTTAAATCTACTCTCTTCTCAGTCCTTACATTTTATGCGTCAGTGCTCCCAGACCAGGCATGGATGCTTTCAAGTGAAATCACTGTTAATGGTGCAAAATATTTACAGTTATGCCCCAAATTCAAACAGCCCGAAAACTTCATTTCTCCTTTTGTAGTTTCAGTATTTAATTAGTGATGAAGCACCGGAATCCTTCAGGGAGAAAACACCCCATTATTTTTTAAGTTGCAGTGTATTTACAACCCATTTCCACCTGCTCCCTTTGTCTCCACCCGTCTCCGCTGTGTACAGATTCATCTCAGCCAGCCCCTCAGGAATACAGCTGTGTCATCACACACCCTGGCATCCTAATATTTCATACTAAGCCGTAAACCAATTAGGAGTGAGTAGTCACTGTGCTGACTCATGGGAAGAGAAGGGGATAATGTGTCCTTCAGGTAATGAACTTCTTTGGGGACTTGACACATATTTCATCTTTCAGTGCTGTGCTTTTCCCTTGTCATGTTCCTGTGGATGTCGCTTCCTTGTGCTTCGTTGTGCTAAGAGGATTATGCAGAGCTTGCCAGGTAACCACATAGCCAACCTCTTAACCCCCCTATGCATACCCTGGAGCATTCAAGTAGATGTGGTCCAAGTGAGTATGTCCTTGCAGGGAAATGGTACATGCTCAGAGTGCCTTTGTTTCTCTTTATTCAACACAAGAACGTACCAATTTGTCAGTAGAAGACACTGCTGGGCTCCACCTTCAGGTCTCCTCATTCAGCAGGACTTGGGTGGGGCCTGGAGCTGCTGAACCTGGGACCATACTGAGGACCACTGTTCTCCAGATGGGATGCCAAAATTTTATCCCTTTCCTTTACTGGAAACACAAATCAGTGTCAAGTGTAACCGTGTGTTGGAATCAGAAACTACAGAGCCAGTCAGCTATTGAAGTCATCTTAGTAGGTGAAATGGTCCACAAATAGAATCAGGAGTGTGGGACCCACGGAGTTGTGGAAAGCTCTAAAAGGCAGTGTCATCTGAGCTCCACCGGGAATCAGATCTTCTAGTGTTGTGAGACGAACCTCAAATCAAGAGTTTTAAAACATGAAATTTTTCTGTTTTAAAATAGATGCTTTGGGTTAGTGAGATGACTCAGTGAGTATACACAGGTATATATGTCATTGTGATATAGTTCATTATATCATGACATAGCTCATTGCACAAGTGTGAGCTAAGGAAGTTGGGTCCTCAGCACCCATGTGAAAGTCTGGTATGGTGGTGTATGTCTATAACCACAGTGCTGGAGGAGTAGAGACAGGTTTATCCTGGAGGTTCACTGGCCAGTCTAATCTAGCCCAAATAGCCGTCTCCAGGTTCAGGGAGAGACACTGTCTCAAAACAAACAAACAAACAAACAAACAAACAAACAAACAAACAGCAGAACAAGATGGTAAAGTGACCTTTGGCCTCCACATACACATACCTGAGCGCACACATGTGTACATACATACACACACACACACACACACACACACACACTATAAAAATGGAGGTTCTATATAGATGAAACTAGCCACTCTGTGAGTGAGAATTAGAGCTTGCTACTCTGCAAACTGGACTAAACAAATCTATCAGTCATTTCCCCTAAGAAGACAGAAGGGTTTATTATGCAGGTTAGAACTTTTTTTAGAGCTTCCTCCAACTTTCCTCCTTGTCTATCTTCTTACAGTGCAGTAGGGTCCCAAGTCCCTGCCTAGGTTCTTATGGTAAAATTAGGACATCTTGGGTCATTAACAAGTGAGCATAACTGTAAAGTATGTAGTATATTGGTTGGGGTTCTCTATAAGAATAGAACCATACATAGGGTATATACTATATGTGATAATATGCACAATGATATATATATCTATATATCTATATCTATCTATCTATCTATCTATCTATCTATCTATCTATCTATCTATCTATATAATTATGAGAAGGGGTTTGTGGGATTGGCTTGTACAATCAGAGACTGGGTAGTCTCCCCAGTGACTGTCTACAAGCTGGAGATCTGGGGAAACCAGCAGTTGTTTAATCCAAGAAGCTGGAATCTTCAGAATAGAGGGAGTAAGGACATAGTCCAATTGAGGCCTCAGGCTTAGAAGGCATCTGGACAGTAGCTGGTGCAGATCTACTTCCAGATGCTGAAGAATCTGGATCCTGATGTCCAGGGGTAGCAACAGCTGTCAAACACATATTGCTCAAGAGAGCATCAGTCACCTTTCTTGTCACTGTGAGAAAACACCTGATAGAAGAAACTTCAAGGCGGAAGGGCTATTTTGGCTCAGAGTTTTGGATCCGTGAAGTCCTTCATGGTAGAAAAGACATGGAGGACGGTGGAAGCTTCTCGTATGGTGAGCAGACTAGGAAAAAGGAAGCTAGCTTGGAACAGAAGGATATGACCTTGGTAAGGTAGACTCTTCCAAAGCCTGGTGCTAATTCTCCACTAGGTCTTATGTCCCAAAGGTTTCATAAACCATGAAAACAGCACTGTGGACCAAGTGTTCAGGCACATTAGCCTGTGGGTGACATTGTACATTCAGATAATCCCAGATGGGTTATGCTCGGGTGCAGGGCAGACCTCCCTATTCTGCTCTTTCATCCTCCTGAGCACAGAGCTTATTGAGTGGCACCTTTGACATCCAGGGTGACTCTCTCTCACTTAGTTTGACGCTTTCCTCTTCTCAGGAAACTCTCACAGACACACGCGCGGAAGTGAGCTTTATCCATTTTCTAAGTATCTCTCACCCCAAGCTGGCGGCTAGGATGAATCACACTCAAAGGATGGATCTAACCCTTCTGGGCCAGATGGAAAGGTCACAGCCTGAGTAGAGAGGTGGTTCTGGAAGAACTTCTGTGCTCGCATTAGAGTGGCGATAGACTTCTGCTACTGGGGTCTGTGACTTCTGCTACTGGGGTCTGTGACGTCAGGCAGCTCGGATGCATGCTCTTTGAGGATGATTCCCACTCAGCGGCTGTCAGCTTTGCATCTCATTTAACCTCCATGACAATGTAGCGAGTTTACTGTCACCATTTTAAGAAGAAAAGTCCTTTGTACTTGGTATGTGGTTGAGCTGAGCAATGAACAAAGGGTATGTGGTAGGAAGCCAAGCGACTCACCACCCTGCACTCTGGAGAGTGCATCCCTTGGTCGGTAAATGGTGTGATGAATGGCAAGGAAACCATGTCTCCCATTTATATTTTTATGACTCCAAATTTTATAGTGGGAATTGGGCCCTGTATTTGTTCATATTCATACATAGCGAGAGCTTAATTTCTCTCAATTAGCATTAAAATGACCCCAGAAAAGTTCATTCCCAGCTCATGTAACCTGTATTGAAATAGGATATTAACGGAACCTCATAACCCACCCCGGAGCCATTAACACTGCTCAGTTTTGAACAGGGAAGCTCCTAATTCTTGAGCTGAAATTTTCTTTGCTCCACTAAGTTCAATCCTTGTTGGGGCATTAAAATGTCCTCTCAGTGCTTGGTCTGAAATCAGGCCCTTTTACAAATTTCCTCATTACACAGATCTATAGCCCTTTGGAAATGAATGGGTATTGGTGTTGGTGATGGTATGTCTGTGATCTTAATAACATTATATAATGTGTCCTGATGAATCAATGTTTGAGGGCCATATAGCTCCAAGCTAGATTAAAAGTAGATAAAAATGGACTTGGGGCATAATTTTTGTCTCCATTAAAAAAAAAAAAAACAACTCCGAAAACCCTTCTGAAATGGAGATCACAGAAGCAAAGGAATAGGCATGCCTGAGCACAGGAATGTGGAAGGCTTAAGAGAGGTACTTAATATTCATCTGGTACCCACTGCAATAACATCAATCTTACCATATTCTCTTGGTATTAATGTAGATGTTCTGCATTTAATATATACTACCAGTGGAATTTCATTGTAATTGAGCACTAAATGATGTCTACTTATGGCAAAGTGGTTCCAGAGTTTTCTGTAATAAATAGGTTTTAGTAGGCTAGAGGATCCAAAATTCATCACTGAGTCTATACTAGACTCTTTATGCTCTAATTGGCATTGATGGTCTTTACTGTATTATTTCCAGACAGTTCATAATTACTCTAGCTGAACAAATGATGATTTGTGAATGGAGTAAGACATTGACTGGATTATGTGGTGCCATTGATTTTTTTTTAATGCTCTGGTTTCACAGAATACAGCTGGTCCTCTATATTGACAGATTCAGCATCTGTAGATTCTGCCATCCACGGACTGAAAGCGTTTTTTAAAAATTGCATGTGTACTTATCACACCCAGACTTTTTTCCTTGTCATCATCTCAGGAATAATGTAGCTTAACAACTACTCACACAGCATTTTCATGGGCTAGGTGTTATAATCTATCGATAATTTAAAGTTTGTAAGTGGATGTATCTAGGTTCTATACAAAGGACTTGAGTATCCTAAGATTTTGGTGTCTGAAAGAAGTGTCAGCATCAATCTCCCAATGACACCAAGGGGTGACTCTTTTCTAAAATCATTAGGCTCCTCCCTATTGCCACCACTATTAACGATAGTAGAATTGTGACAAGGTGACTTGAGTAGTGACAGTGATAGCAGAAATGCACCTGTGGAGTGCTTACTGTATATTTTGCACTCTGTTAGATGATCTATGGTTAGTATCCCAATGAATCTCATGGCAACATGATAGTTCCAATTCCCAGTTGAATGCTAGTGAGGCTACTTGAGAATCAGGAACTTAGGAATTTTAATGAGTCTCTGATAGCTAGACAGAGGCAGAGTTGGGCTTAAATTTGTATCAGATTGGCTTTAGGTTTCAAAGTCTGTGCTTTGAGCCATTACACCAGATATCTAGTTGGTGGTGAATAGGTACAGAATTCTCTGTAAGCAGCTGAAGAGAACTGTGGATCCCTGCATAGTAAGAATTCCTGTGTTTCCTTATCGTAAGTAGGATATACTCACGGCAAGTTGACATTTCATGAAGAGAGCTTCGCTGAGAAGTAACCCAGACTCAGAGACACAAATGCCATATTTTCTCTTATTTGGGAAAGTCAGCTTCGAACTTTCAGATATGCCTGTTCTGTTTGGAATCACCAAAAGGTCAGCAAATTAGTAAGGGAGGGCATGGACTTCAAGCAATGGGAGATAAAACAGAGTGGCATAAAGAGCTAAAAGGGAATAATGGAACAGGAAGGGTTAAGTGGGTGGGTAATGAGAGGGCAGGACAGGGGAGGAAAGGGAGGCTGCATAAAACTAAAGACATTTCAAAAGTGTTACATGGAAAAATGTACTACTGTAGAATCTTCCTGAAATATACACATACATAACATGAGTTTAAATATTGTTACCCTATAATGGGCAACAAGATGACACACCACAGGATAACAAACAAAAAATCCAGTGCCAGGGCCAGGAATGTGTTACCTCTTCTGGAGTTGTTGGTCAGAGAGGTCCCATAGATTCCCCAAACAAACTGAGGCCCCCACCATTGCTCTGGGTGACATTGCTCTAGTCTGTGATGGTGACCCCTATTGCTGAAGACATGAACACTTGAGTCCTAGAACATGAAGAGATCAAGCTGGCACTCAACTGAAAGCTACATTCCTATTGGCTAGCTTTTAAAATGCAGGAGGTGCAACGCACGCTACCAGAGGAGAAAAGAAATCCCCAGTCTCACCGAGCTGTGAACTCTGCAAGCTATAATGACAATTGGTCTGGCACAAAGCTGGTGTGATAGTGTGTGAATGTCATGGGAGTAACCCACCACTGTGAGATTTAAGGCCTGCCCCACGCATTGAAGCCCATAACTGGCACCATTATTGGGGCCAAGAACATGTGACTAACTGGGTCCTAGGCCTTAGGGAAGAATGTACTACTATTACTCTCCTAAATGGGCACAGTATAAGCTGACTCATTTCCCCCCCTGAAGACAAGGTTTCTTTGAATATCCCTGGATGTCCTGGAACTTGCTCTGTAGACCAGGCTGGCCTCAAACTCAGAGATCCGCCTGCCTCTGCCTCCTGAATGCTGGAATAAAAGGTGTGTGCCATCACAGCCCAGCTTAAGCTGGCTCTTAATGAATTATTGTTATGCCCACAGATTAATGCTTATATCAACCTTCATCAAAGCTTGTTTTTGCAGTAGATGACAAATAACGTAGATAATATTTTTTTTTGCAGCAAATAAAAATCCACCACTGGTAAAAGTACAGAGAATGAGAGACTGTGGAGTGTTCAGTCCTAGTAAATGAGACATCTATAGCCCACTTCCTCCTCCCAAGGCTCAGGGATCATTCAGAACAGGGAGTTGGGAAGAGTGTGAGATTCAGAGCAATGGATGCTGACAAGGAAACAGTGTTTTTCAGACTCAGGACAGTTATACACATGAACTCACAGAAGACGTGACAGCACGCACAGAGACCTGTACAAGCTCAAGCCAGACAAAATCCCAGAGTGGAGAGGGGGGTGGTGGGCACAAAGCACTACCTCTAGCTAAGGGGTTCTTGGCAACTGATGGCTGCTGAGAGGAGGGTCAGCCTTCTTAAAGCCATGGCCCCTGCTATGTCAACCACACTCCAGAGCATGACCATGCATCCAAGACAAAATGGGCAGCACAAAAATAAACAAAACCTAATGGGTTTTAAAATAAAGGAGGATACAGTGTTGGGTGAGTAGGGAAAGGAGTGTATGCATGTAAAGAGTTGGTGTGGGAGCTGTACCTGATTATATTCCTGTGTCGTTCTCAAAGAACTAATAAGAATGAAGGAAAACCAAGAGAGAGCTTAGCTGGGAACAGTTAGTATCTAAGGAGAAAGTATGAAACAGAGTCACACAGTGAATGTGTGAAGTGAGTCACAGGGAACCCAACCAGGTGCTTACACTGTATATGTACAGGAGCAGTTTCACTAGCCATCAATGGGTAGTTAACACTTGAGTTGTCTGTTGGGGGATTTATTAAGGCAACTCCACGTAGTTAAAAGGGAAGTTTATTTTGGGGTAACTTACAACAAGTAAAGTGATAAGTTACAGGATCCAGGAGAGGTGAAGCACAGTCCAGTGGTGCTCTCTGGAGAACTCTGCTTGGTCTACATCTAGCATCCAGGATCATCAGGAACTAAGAGAGCCAGCACATCTGGATCTCAGGGCTTAAGGGCTCCTGTCTCGGCCCTGAGGCAGGCCATAGGTAGGGGTGACAGTTACCGGAAGCCTCACTGGGGGTAGTACTTCTAGGTCAAAGCTGGAACAGCTACCCACTACAGGTGTCCGTAAGGCTAACAGAGCTGAAGCTGAACTCTCCAGTTCACACCCTTCATGCTAAAGCTTTGTGCATTTCCACAGGGAGGGGTGCTCAAGAGTGGCCATTCCCCATCCCATGACCTTGACTTGTCTCCTCTGCAAATGGGATGGACTGAAGTCCGTGTAGATTTGCACAGTAAGTCATTCCTCAAAAGAAACAGGTTGCAGAATCTTATATACAGAGCAGTTGAAAACATAATCTCTGGTTGAAAGTAGGTGCCAACTCTCCCCTTTGTTGGGTGGAAAGTTCTCAGACCTCTTGGCCCAGATTTCCTGACACCTTGTTAGATGGCTCATTAAAAGGCAAGAAAATCTATGGACCTTCTCCCTCAGGGTGCCATGACCTCATATTCCCCACATGTGCTCACTATAAATCAGTCTCTATTTTGAATGGATGAGGAGACCTTAGGAGGTAGAGCTTAAAGCTTTCATGGGAAATTTCAACTCATTTCGAGGATGCCTTCTAGGTAGATTGTGGACCCTCATCTGTTCTTCCACCTCTGTCATATTTCCTGAGTTCTGGCCTCTAGGTAAGCAGGTCGCTCCCCCCAGATTTCTTGCAGTTATGTGCCGCCTTGGCAGAGGCCAACAGGAATGGTCAAGTATCCAGGAGCCCAAACTCCAAAACTGTGAGCTAGAGTAAACCTTGCCTTCAGCAAGTTGATGAGGGCAGTTGTTTTTAACAGTGACAGAAAGCATACCAACACAGCACTGTTTCTGAGTATGGAGCCTACTCAGAGCCATTGGTGGTCAGAATTCCTTGGGCACTGGGCACTGAGTCGTTGATCAGTTTCCTTTTGCCGTAAGGCTCCAGATGGATGGTCTACCCAAGTCAAAGGCAAGGCTGGAGTTTAGGATTAACTTTCCTCCCTCCCTCCCTCCCTCCCTTCCTTTTTTCTTTCTTTTCTGCTTAAAGATTTATTTTTTTGTGTGTATGAGTGTTTTGGCTGTGTATATGTAAGTGCACCAGCCTCATGCCTGTGGCGGCCCAGAGAGGACACTAGATCTCCTGAAGCTGGAGCTAAGGACAGCTGTCAACTCCTGTGGAGATGCTGGAGACCAAACCCGTGTCCACCCTAAGATCAGTAAGTGCTCTAACTGCTGAGCCTTCTCTCCAGTCTCTCTGTCTAAAGCATAGAATTATGTGTTCAGAATACTTCATGAGTCACTTCAAGATTCTTTATTATTTTGGTCAAATGGACTAAGAAATTATTCAACTGATCAACCAACAAAAAAATCCCTAAAAAACTCCCTCACATTAGAGCACCTGCTAGAAAGTGAAAAGCTCTAGGTTTGACCTACACACACACACACACACACACACACACACACACACACACACACACACATTCAACCAAAATGACAAAAACAAACAAAATCCCCAAATCTTTTCCAATTCCATCTGTACAGGTGCACCGTTCACCTGTATAAACTTAGCAGCTTGCAGCCCCCAGTCACTTCCTCAGGGAAGGTGTTGCAGCAGCTCCTGTCCTCCCACACAGCCTTGTCAGGCCTGTGCTCTCCCTGTATTGCCTTTCACACAGCATATGACTTTGACGTTCATTTCAGTCACCTGTGAGCCGAATTTTCAGGCGAGGAAACTGAATGCCCTGGGAAAGGGTTGAATTGAAACTGCCCATGCTGCAGGCCTCGACCTTCACCTCGTACAAACTGGCACACACACACACACACACACACACACACACACACACACACTCAGTAGGTCTTCAGCTAACTATTAATGAATGGTTGCCAGAATCAAACCATTCTGTAGAGACTTAGCAAGAGGCTGCCATGGCCACTTAAGTGTCCACGAGAGGAAAAAGTGATTCTTTATTGTTAATGCCAACACCTTGGATAATATACTTTTTATCTCTTCTCATAATGATAATGTAGATAAATTCCATAAATCAAATCTCTGCAGTAAAAAGGTTAATAAGTTTATGCTGTGTAATTGAAAGCCATATTAGTGATTAAAAGGATTTTATATATCAGTTTTCTGGGTCACCAACTAATTATTTTCAATGGCCGGTAATAAAATACAGCACCATGCCTGGCTAGACATTGCAAGCCATCAGATGCTAAATCATGTAGAAAGGACTCAGAGCCGTTACCTTAGGTTGGCTGGGTTTTCCCTGGGGATGTGGAGCCATTGAAATCTTTGCTGTTTGTTTTGTATCGAGCTTTACAAGATGTTCTGAGTGTTATTTTACTCAAAGTAAATAAGCGAGGAAGTCCTCCCAAGTGGAAAAGGACATGGTGGGCTTTGGGGAACACCAGATAACTGTAAACAGTCATCGTCTATGTTTCATCTACAACAAGGTCATGGTTTAACCATGTCACATGCTTGGCCACATTAGCAAAAAAAAAAAAAAAAAAAAAAAAATGGAGCATTTGCAAAGGAAGGGGGAAGTCTGTGGCCTGGAATGTGTTGATGTTTATTAAAAAGTTCCTGAAATGTTGCCGGAATAGTAATGGTAGATTTGGACTCACTAGAGGCCACTGAAGTATTCATTGTTAACCTAAGGTCAAGGATAGGAAAACTGAGACTTAGAGTCCACTAAAATCATGGCTAGCATGCAGCAAGCTGATGCTTACATCTGATTTTGTCTGATTCCACACCCAAGTAAACTATTGAGATATATTTACTTTCATTCAGTACCACATCAAGTTGTAATAACAACAAAGATAAAATGCTTATGACTGGTTTTGAACTTGTAGGACATTGGAGATCTGCGTATACAGCGGTGGTAGAAGCATGGCTACTGAATTGTACAAAAACCATTTCTGTCATAGTAAGTGGTGTGCCCTGGAACACTGTAAGACAGAGAGAACATATAGAAGACAGAGCTTCTTATTTGGAGGTTGAGTGAAGGTGAACAGAGATAGGGAGGAGGCATTGGTGGGGCATTTGTTTTAATTTTTACTATTATTCCTTAAGAAGGGTCCTGATGTATTATTTAGCCAAAGGGCCATCACCTCTAGAGTCATGATAGAATTATTTATACAGCCAAAACCAAACCAAAACATGAATTTGTGGGCTTAATAACTCAACCAAATCATTCAACTGTCCTCCGCTTAACACTTGAATGTCTGATTTTGCATTGTTAGGGAGAAAAATTTGGGAGCCTTCTATACATAACACCTTCTTTTGTTTCTCTAGTTGTTTTTCAGGTTCTGGAATTACCTTGTAAGGTAGGCAAGGTTCTCTGTGCCTATGTGTGTGTCAGGGGGAGGGGAGGCAGGGACAATTTGTAAAGCCAGTTCAATGAGGCTCTACAAAGGCTAAGAGTGATGGACACATTAGATAGTTTCAATCACTAGGTTATTTTCTTCAAACATGAATGACTAACAGATGAAACAAAGGATGAAAATTGGAAGGTGGATACCATTGTCTTAGCTTCAGCCTTGAGACATTTAAAGAATAGCTACTATCACACAGAACTGCAAAGCATGACTTGAAAACTGCCCTTGAGACATGCCAATCAAGCCACTAAATCAGGGAGACAGGGTGAGGATGACACTCTAGGTGCATGTTTACCTTGGCATCTAGGGCCGAGGAGCACAGACGTATGGTGAATAAATGTTTGCATCTGCCATGGATTGCTATGTGGAATGTGTGAGCAGCCCCAGTGTGGGAGCCCAGCTGGGAGACTGGCTCCCACATTTTACCCCAGGGTACTCTTGAGGAGTGAGGAATAAGAGATTTAGATAGAAGGACAGAGGGGAGAGAAACAGATATAAATACAGGATAGCCTCGGGAGGGCCTGGATCCTTATCCACTGGCCCCTCCTGTCTCTTCTAAAGGGCTATTTAAGAATGCCAAGGGGTGGAGCAAAAGACCTCCCCCTAGCTCAGCCAAGTGTAAACCCTTCCAATCACCTAGAAACCATGCATATGGTCAAGCAATCCTCTAATGCAGCTCTGCTGGGTAAAGCAAGCTCAGATTTCACCAGGAAACCTTTGTGGGCCTCCACAACCCAGTTGCTTCCTGGAGGAAGAAGGAGATGTGATTAACCCAATGACCCCAGGAAAGACTCAGAAGCATGCAGGGAAGAAAGGCAAGTAATATTCTTGGGTTCCAGTGCAGTGATTCATGTTTCAGGGAGAACTGGCCTCTCATTGTTTAAGCATCCTAGCTCCACGTGTGGCAAGAGCATTCCCAGACTCCCTTAACCACTCAGCCATTTCTTAGAAAGAAATATTAGGGGCAGGTGAGGAGCAGGAGATTTGGAGAATGAACAGGGAGAGAAGAATGGAAGGGAAGGCTTAAAAGCCCAGAGACTGACACACACATTCCAATGAATATGAAAGCAAATGCACTTCAGGTGACTTGAGGCACAAATGGCTTTGTTTTTAATGGGAGGTATATTTTGAATAAAACCAAATTTGTTATTGACTTTCCTCTTGACATGCCTAGGCACTGTAATTGGACCTTGGTGACTTATACGGGGGATTGTAGACAACGGTTAATTAAATACAGAGGAAGGGCTGGTCTGGACTCTAGGAGCTGAGGGCTGGGCACTTGTGGTGTGCTGGAAGGGTAGGAAAGTTAATGCTCTAATCTACCATTACAGGTTTACATGGTGGATCATGTTTGAAGGAAGCCATCTCTGTCAAGGGCATGATCATTGCTGACCCAGAGAGGATGTATGTCTTAGGGTTTCTGTTGCTGTGAGGAGACACCATGACCATGGCAACTCTTATAAAGGGAGACATTTAACTGGGGTGGCTCACAGTTTCAGTGGTTTAGTCCATTATCATCATGGTGGGACATGGTGGTGTGCAGGCAGGCATGGTGCTGGAAAAGGAGCCACATCTTGACCCACAGAGAACAGGAAGTGGTCTGAACTAAGCTTAGCTCGAGCATAGGAGACCTCAAAGCCTGCCCCCACAGTGACACACTTCCTCCAACAAGGCCACACCTCCTAATAGTGCCACTCCCGATGAGCTCATGGGGGCCAATTACATTCAAGCTACCACAGAGTAGGTATACAGGAAGGCAGAGACTTGACATTCCCGAGAAAGATGATAAAAGTGGTATTTGTTTTCTCTGCTCCTTTCCCCCTATGGCTTATCAGAGCTTCCTACTAAATTTTCCTATCTCCAGCCTCTCGCCAATAAAAACCGCTCATCTGCTTTCTCTGTTTTGTTTTCTGATGAACACAACTACTCTGGCAAGAGAATGCCACCAGCGGGCCCACCTGTTCTTATCAGGGAAGGGCTGAACCTTAACACAGCCTAGTGGGAGGCGGCCCCTGCAAGAAGGGGAGGCTTAGATGCGGAATGCCGCTTCAGGCCAGGCAGGGACTAGAACGATGTGGATGAGGGTTAAGTAAGAGAAAAACTCCATAACTAAGATAGTCCATGTTTTGTTAAGCCTGTAAAAGAAAATAAAATTCAATTGTAAAAATCTATGATGAGTGAAAGTCAGATATCAAGTTGATGGGCCGTGATTAGAGTGTGGAGAGTGAGGCTGTCTATCCCAGGGTTCTCAGGGCTACTACATAACGCTTTTCATTTAGAACTTAATAATTTATTTGTGTGGACCTGGTGCTGGTGAAGCCATGATAGGCCAGTGGCTGCTTCTTTGGCTCTAGCTTCAGCCCCATGCTGAGCCCAGGAGGGTTCTCCCTGACTTTCTACTGAGGTCTACAATAAGTTCCCATTGACTTAAGCTGGGGTTGCGGTGGCGCCGGGGCTCTGTTTCCGGTGGCCTTAACCCTTGACTAAGATAGGGAGAGATGTCCATTTGTTTCCTTTCCAGCTTGGCAGAGTCAGAAAGCCCTGGACTTTTCAACTCAGTCTTCTCTTTCAAATTGCAAGGAACAATTTTGTAGCAATAAGGAAGGGTTCTTCTGTTTTTAAAAATGTATTTGTTTTTATTCTATTTTATTTTTATTATTATTTTTAGGTGCTGTTTTGTTTTCTAATGAGAGAGAAAGAGGGGGTGTGGATGATGGGGGAGGGTAAACCATAATCAGAATATATTGTATAAAAAATCTATTTTCAGTAAAAAAATTACCTCTAACCCCATTAATATAATAAGTACTTTTTATTTTTATGTGTTTCCTTATTTGAGCTGATCATCATGAACATATTATTTGTATTTTGCTCTTTTTGGTGAACTTTGAATACCCCAAGTTTTCTACATTGCTACATGTCAGTGTCTTTAGGCCATTCTATTTTTTGTTTCATATTTTATTTATTGAAGTGCTTATTGCTACAGTTATAAATTAGATTTCATTATTCCATATAATATTTAATGTAAAGTGAGTATTTCATCACCATGGATTTTATTTTTTTCAGTTATTATTGTTATAAAATTGGGGACCCAGAAGTCTTGTTTCTGAACCAAAAAGAAAATTATTGTATTCTTAATGTATAACTTACATTGACATACATCTTGGAAAGTATTTAGAATTTACAGTGGAAACAATGGAAACAATAGAATTTGAATCAAAAGACTTCATATACCTGAATTAATTTATTTCAAATTAAACTGGGAATGGGGAAAGTATTAGTCTTTTAAATTTTACTTGCAATATTGTTAGGTTCCAAAATTGAAAAACTGGTAACTTTTTTTACTTGTGGTTTGATGATGCACCATTTCTACTTTATTTTCAAACCAGAGATATAATTATATACGCTTTCTGTAAAAATATTTTTGCCAATAAAATTACAAATTTAAATTAGAATTATGTACAATGAAGATACTTGACAACCAAATATTAACTTAAAAAATATGTGTGTGGTATATGTGTACATATGTTTGTGTGTGTATATATATATATACATATATACACATATATATTCCTGTGTGTGGTGTACATGTGTATATGTTTGTGTATGTGATGTGTGTGTATATATTGGTTCATGTGTATTTGTGATGTATGAATACATATATGACTGTATGTATGTATATGTATATATATATATATATATACTTGTGTGTGGTGTATGTGTATATATATGTTTGTGTATGTGCATATATAGGTTCATGTGTATGTATGTGTGTATATATATATATAGTTTATGTATGTTTGTACTTTTTAAATAGTTTTCTATAATACAATATCCATTTAATAGTTTTCTATAATACAATATCCATTACTTCTTTGAGAATTCTGTACATGCATACAATATATTTTGATCATCTTTACTGCCTATTCCTCTCCTAACTCCTCCAGACCCACCCACTCTAACCCCCAACCCTCAGCCCTCTATCCCAACTTCATGTCCTATGCCCCTTTAAAAAGCAATCCACCACATCCAATCTGTGCTGCCAATATTCTCCAGGGTGTGGGCCAGACCGTTGGAGCACGGTTAACCCACTAGGGCCACACCCTTAAGAAAACTGTCTCTTCTTCTTGCAGAAACCACCAGCTGTCAGTAGCTCCTCAGGTGGGGGGCAGTTCCTGAACCCCACCCCTTTCTGTGCTAGAATGTTGACTGGCTTGATTTTGTGCAGCTCTTACAGAGACAGCCATAGTTGTTCATGAGGGTAGTGGTCTGGACCATAGTGCTCTGGCCCTTCCTGACCTCTGGTTCATACAGTCTTCCTATCCTCGCTTCATGATGGACCCTAAGCTTTTGGTGTGTGTGTGTGTGTGTGTGTGTGTGTGTGTGTGTGTGTGTATGTGTATGTATGTATGTGTGTGTGTGTGTGTGTGTGTGTGTGTGTGTGTGACATGAATGTCCCATTCAAAGCCTGACACTTTACAGACATTTATTCCCGGTACTTCAACCAGCTGTGAGCTTCTAAGTTAACTGCTACCCTCTGAACAAAGAGACTTCTCTGATGAGATCTGAGACCTGCACTAATCCACGGGTGTGAAGATATGCATTTGTAGGACAATAGGATACCATGCCTATCCAACGTCCTTGGGTTCACCCTTGGGTCTATGAGTTATTGGCCAGATTTACAGCACCAGGCCTGCCTTTCTTCCTGTGGAGTGGGCCTTAGGTACAACCAGAAAGCAGTTGGTTACCACCCTAACCATCTAACCCTAACCACTGTTGCAGCCATGGGCGTTATTGTAGTTTGCGTGTTCACATCTAAGTAAGCTGTTGACAAATTTCCTTTCCCCAGCATCCTGTATAGCACTTAAGGTACTATGAAAGCTAGCTAGCATGGAGGACACTTCCTAGTCAGCACTGTGCACATGTGCATGGGGACCAGAGATGGATGTTGGGTTGCTCTCCTCAATTGTTTTCCATATTAGTTTATGAAAATAATTATTTAAGAGAGAGTAGTAAAGACAGAAGCTGACTCTGAAGCACAGGCAGGTTCCATTTGCTCCTATCCAGTCAACATTGGACTAACAGTTAAACAAATATTCCTGATTTATGGGCTATTGTTTTCCTGTAAAGGCTTTTATCAGCATTTTACTTCAAACCCACATTTTGAAACATGAAACTCCATCTCAACCTCATTCAACATAATGAAGACAGAAAAGCCAAAACATGCCCACCGAGGAGCCTGTAAGTATCCTGACGGCACATCTTGTTCTGGCTGCTGGCACACATGTTTCCAGGAGACAATACGAGGTGAATAACTTGAAAATTCACACTGCCTGTCAAAAGGATTTCCCAGACAAGACACAGGAGTAGGAGGTGACTAGCATATCACCAAGATAGATCACCAACATAAATGCATCTTAAAGAAGTTAAATGCAGCCATCATCCTGGGGGAATTGATTTTAGGACCTCCTTGGTTACCAAAGTCTGTAGATGCTCAAGTCTCATATATAAAGTCATCATATGTCCTTGTAACTCACACACATCCTCCTGCACACTCGAAGTCCTGGCTAGATGAAATATAATGTCTGATATGGTATAGTACCTATGTAAATACTAAACCTTAGAGAAGGACAGAGAAATGGCCTGCACTCATTCCGTACATTGCCAACAGTGTGCCTGGTTTATTTTCAATCTGTACTTGGTAAAATGGATGAGTGTAGAGCCTACAGACCTGGAGGGTCAACTGCCTCTCACTCTAATTCAAATTTCAGTGTGGTCAGGAATCAGATCCACTTCAGTCTACACTAGCATCTACGCTTCCCCACATCACATCTGTGCCTCCCTCCAGTGTCTGGTTTTTCGGTTTGGATCACACCGCAGTCCACTTGCCGTGGTTATCCAGTTATTGGCCCACACCCAGTGTCTAAGGGTGGGGAGGTTGTGGCACTTATTCCGTTTCCAGGAGGCTCCCTTGTGGCTCCTAACAGTACGAGGTACCGTCAATGAGTAATAATGACCTCAAATGATTGATAAAATGAACCCTGTGCATGTGCGTGTGCTTGCCACAGCACAGGTGTGGAAGCCAGAGGACAACTTGTGGGAGCTGATTCTTTTTTCCTCCGATTTTGGATCCCTGGAATTGAACTGGGGTTTTCAGGCTTGGTGGCAAGACTTTTTACCCACTGAAAAACATTGTGAGCCCTCTACTTACATTTAATTCACCATAAATCAACCTTTTTGTTGTTGGTGGTGGTGGTGGAAGTGAGAGCATGTGGAACACATCTGAGGCCTAAGACATCACCACATTTCTGTATGAGTTAAGAGTTCTGGCTTAGGAAGCTGCATATCCCTGGGTGGCCACAGGGTAGTGGTCTGGGGTCCCTATGATGAGGGAGGGAAGGACTGGCCTCAGTGTGGGAGGCTGGGATGCCCATCATGGCTACTGGCCCACATCAAACTCTTGAAAAGGTGCTAAGTAATGTGGCCCCAAGTGTCAGCATTGACCCAACATTTGACCCATTTTCATCTGTGCCGGAAGATGGGAAGCTTCTCATCTGATTCTGTTTCCTGTAAGGCATAGGGTGGCAAAAGTGGATAAAAGAGTGATTGAGTGAGTGAATGAATAAGAAAATAAGTATACTGATCCTTATTGTTGCTCTGTGAAATCTGTAATAGAAAATTTAAACCGTGTCCAACCCCCTGGGGCAGGTAGTTGCTTCTGATTTACTGAAAATCAGGTTTCCAGAAGATGAAAGCTGCCCAATTTTAAATTAGCTTTCTTAGTGCTTGGGAAGTTGCCTCTACCACTGTTGGAGATGGTGGGGGCTGAAAGAGCCTGCAGCATTTATTTAACGGGTGAATTTATTTGGTGTCTGGGCAGAATCCTTTGAGGGTTTATAATCTGAGAAATAGATTGTAAATCCTCTAAATTAGTGGGGCCACGCAACTTGTCCAAGATCAAACAGCCAATGAATGCCACTTGAGATGTCTAGTCTAGCTTCATCGTGTGTGTGTGTGTGTGTGTGTGTGTGTGTGTGTGTGTGTGTGTGTGTGTATTCATATATATATAAACATTCATCAGTGTTAATGTCACAGATCCAGTATGACTGGTACTTCTGGATCCCCTCTGATGCCCTGTCTGTGTCCCCAGTATATACTCTACTTTGGTGGCCCATTTATGATGCCTCTCCACCCTGTAAGCCTTGCCCACAATTACAGTTGCCTTTGAAAGATGAAATAGGCCAGCTGGTTAGAAAGTGAGAGATGGTCACCCTTGTTGAATGAACTGCCCTCGCTCATTTTCAGCCCTGGTTAAGATGAACAGATACACTGCCTGGACACTGTCTGTCTAAAGTCCCATGTCTACAGCCAGGGCATAACAAGACATTGAGAGCTGGTTCTGATTAATCTGCGTATGGAGTCCAGTACAAATTCTATTATTATAGTGGTGGTCTTTATGGAAAAGCTACAGGTGAAATCTGAAAACTTTTATTCTGGATTTAAGCTACGTATCCACAGTACAACAAACTGGTTATATCTTTTGACTTCTATAAAGTTTGTTTAAATTCTCATTTCTTGCTATAGGGATGATTAGATAATGCATGGTAATACACTGATTAAGAGTATAAAACATTACTCCAGGGGCAGTTTTTCCTATCTCACAATGATTGGAAAGATGGAACTCGTTTAGACAAACATTTAAGGGAAGAGATGGTGGAAGAATGAAAAGGTTGCTATTCTTCAAAAACTCTATCACATGCAAACAGGTAGACTCTCAGTTAGCAATGGCTCTGATTTGCTTAGTGATGGCCTTCCTAAGCATAAATTCTGATGCCTCCAGCAAAACATGGTCCCCTTTGTTAATTGCAACTTCAGTGGCCTCCCCGGGGGTCCCTCCTCTCCTGCACCCTCATAAAAAAGTGTACATGCCTGTGGCTGTCTCCACAGCCTTTGAAAAAGCCGTATAAAAGGCCCCTTTGACATTTCCCTCCTCCCCCTTCTCCTTTCTAAGTTTCATTGAACATTAAAAGTTTTTACGAGTATGGAAGAAAGGCATCTTGCCACTTGAAGTTAAGGTGTGATTCAAATTACAGGATGGCAGAGTCCATTTCTAAAGTGGTATTTAACAAGTTTCACAGATATCTTCTTTTATAGACATTTCTACTGGTGCAGAGACACAGAAAATGTGAAAGATTGTAGAATCTCTGTAACTGTCCTCCTGCCCCGGTTCTGCTGTGCCCAGACCACTTGCTCTTCCCTTCCATTCCCCTTTCTTTGCGGGTGGATAAACCTCATCATGCTTCCCCAAGAATGCAGCCCACATAACCTCCATCAGTACCTTCTCAGACATACAGGGGATGGAGATTGGTGGGTACCCGGGGCGCGGGGGGGGGGGGGGTGCCTCAATGAGCCGGTATGTCTGTAACTATCTGCCCATGGGTTCATCAGTGCAATTTTAAGCTAAGCAGAATCCAAGCACTTGGATCCAGGCAGTGATTGAAAAATAGATCGGCACGATCAACTCTTGCCGAGCTTTGCTTGTGAAAGCGGTGTTTTCTCAGGAAGACCTAAGAAACAAAACCACAACCAGATTGCTTCCTTATTAGCTGAAAGGGTAGGCAGTATTATTGACTCCGATATTTAAACAACAACAACAACAACAACAACAGCAACAACAACAACAACAAAAATCCCACTAATGTAAGGTTACTGAACCAAATGATACCTGCAGGTCATAAGTGAGAGCTTGGGAGGCATCTCTCTTTTTCTCCTTGGAAACATTGGGTTTTTTTTTTTGTTGTTGTTTGTTTTTTTTCTTGGGTTTAACTAGCTTGTTAATCTGGTCAATAATTCAAAAAAATTTTTTAACAGAAAGGCTGATTTATCTTGTTTGATTTTTTAAAATTATTCATCAAATTAGCCAGATAATCACCTAATTTGATATTTTTAACTTCCAAGTTGGATGTAGAACAGATTGAAACTGTATCTATCCCCTGCCAATTAAAAGAGGAAGTCCTTGCCCATTTACTGTAGAATTGACTATGCCCCATAAATGGGGATCTAGAGAGGAGGCAAAGGAATTTTTGTGGGTCTTTTTTTCCCTTGTAGCAGATTATCATCTCTATAGAGGTTAGGCAGTCCCTTTGGCTTGACTAGTATCGAAATACCTTCAAGAATTAATAATAACCCCCCCAAACCTACTCATATTTCCAACTGAGCTAAAGCACATGGAAGACAAATTACATTTTAAACTTACAAGACAAACCTCTTCTCTCCCCTTAAAGTCAAGCAAATCTGAGTTGACTTCGCCCATAAATTCAAGAACAGAAAGTCATAAATTGAACATATGAAGGACATCGCCTCTTTTCAAGTGATGTTTCCCTTGCCTTAATGGATTTAGCTGTGGCAGGGAGTCAGAGAAAAGCTGTCTTAACGAAATCTTTGACTGATTATGCATTTTTTCCCTATTCATACAAGATAGATTCATCATTCCAATTTGTCAAGCTGGCGGAGTTCCAATTAATTACGCCGGGCCAAACTCGGCTCGCGTTCTGCCCATGTCAGAGCTAATCTAGTGCCTCATTTGCTGGCCGCCGATGAAGAGGTATCAGAGGTGGTGTTCCTCGAGGTACTTATTGTGATGGATGCCCCATAGTGTGGCTGGTGGCGGAGGCAGAGCCCAGGACGCGCCTCTCCTCTGAGCCCAGCACTCATGGCTCCTGTACTAATTGAGGGCTCATCTGTATAGTGGATGTTGCGGCAGAGTCCATCCTTCATGGCTGGGCTGAAGGCTCTCTGTGTCATACAGACTGTTTAAATAGCTACATGGGTCCTGTGTTGCTGTCAGGTTTGTCCTTGCACAGTAGAAGAAAGAAGGCAGCTTGTCCTCGAGCTGAGTTTTGGAGCCCTTTAGCGGCTGACATGTGACATTGGGGGAAAAGGCAGACAGCTAGGTGCCACAAGGCTTTTGTGAGCTTATCTACAGATCCCCTTAGGTATATGTTTTCGAGTCTTCGTAGGTAATGCTGTACTGTTTTTGATTGCAGTGACTTTCTTTTCATGATTTTAGCTTTCCAGGAAGTGACCTGCTAATAAATATCGTTGATTAAGTAATGTGAAGCCCTCTGGAGTTTGCTTTGCCTTTTCTGATGGCCAGGTGTGCTAATGTTTGATTGGGTGACTGGGGCCATGGGCTCAGTTGGCACACACTGCATCTTTAGACCAATCGCTACCCCATTTTGGATTCAAAAACTTAACTCAGAGAAATTAAGTGGCCCTACCCAAAACGGCATGACTAATAAGTGGTGGAGACAAGGTTTATCTGATTATGAGATCTGAGCTCTCTAGGACCTCCCTTTACGGATCTAGATCTTTCCAGGTTATGCCTCTTTTCTTTTGTTCTTCATCTTGATCAACCCTCACCTTTCTGTCTCTTCCATGAGCGCTCGAACCTGCCAACTACAGCCAGAGGCTGCAGTACCCTGCTGGTAAATCGGGGTTGTGGGTTGGGGTGGCAGAGGTCTACGATGCAGTCTGCTGCAGCTGTGTCTCTTCTAGACCATGCACTGGCACGCCTCAGGGAATTCTAGCAGTAATGCTTGGGCATGGTCTAAGATGGATTCAGTGGTGTCCTTTCTCTTTCTTTATTAACCTCCCTCCTCTATCTGTCACCTCTCCCCGAAGGGCATGGGCTCTGCATACCCAAGTGGCCATGAAAGGCTGGTGGATGTATCTCAGGAGTGTTGCTGCATAGCTGGCTCTGCACAGGACAAACTTCTACCCCTGGGGAAACGGAGACAGCAGGGAGCCAAGTGGATAAAGACCCCTTGGTTTTTCGCATTCCTGGATTTCACTGTAGAGTTGTCCCCCTTGTTTCCCATACACGTGCTAATTGAGCACATCTACTTAGCATCAGGCTGAGAGTCCAGGCTTCTGGTGAATAAGTGACCAGCCAGTGGTAGCTGCCTCACAGTGCGTTAGAGCTTAGCCTCATTTTAGTTTTTAAAACCTCCTTGCTTTCAAAAGGAAGTGTTGGTTTCTTAATCTTTCTACTGAGACACTAAGAGGAAAGACAACTTTTCACTGTGGTAGTCTTTTTAAAAGAATTGCTTAAAGAGCTTGCTTGTCTTGTTTCTGGAATATATATATTTTTTCCTTTTTTGAGTGAGGTTTTCATATAGCCCAAGCTGACCTTAAACTCCATAGGGAAAATAACCTTGAATTCCTGCCTCCACCTCCCAAGTGCTGGGCTTGAAGGCATGCACCACCTTGCTCAGCTGAAAGATCGATTTTCAATGTAAACAAGACTTCAAGTGCATTAATATTCAGCATTTACATTCCTTCCTGCTCCTTAAATATAATGTGTCTTCCAGTTATCAGAAACATATGCTGCTTTTCAGCAGCGTTTTATAGACAACTTGTTCAACAGAAGGTGCTGGCATCCCAATATGTTTTGCTTGGTTTTGGCGTTCGCCATTGTGATGAAAGAATTCCAGTGCAGTGGCGGGTGTTGTCTTTCTGAATGTAAATGAAGACATTGCCAACATGTGTCGCCTGAACCAAAAAAAAGACAAAGGGAGCTGTTTATTCTTTCTTGCTTTAAACTAACTTTATGATATTTCTGTTGTGGGGAGGGGCTCTCTACCAGGATAGAACAGATAAATTCAACCTAGACCTTGTTTCTAAGGAACTTTCAATGTAAGAAAAGACTTTGCTTGACAAAGTGAATTTCTTATTAAGAGTTGTTGATAATCTCATGTAGTTATATCTGTGGAACCACATTGACTGCTAATGTGAAGTGCATCCATATTTGTTGGTAAATGGTCATCATTCTAATATGCCCACATCTAGTCTACTTCTTCCTTCTGCAATGGTCCGGTCCCTCAAGGTGAGGGAGTCCAATAGCACTGTGTCCAGTGTCTGACCGGAACAGTTAGAACTGATGCTTCCCTAGCTGTTAAACATTTGGAATGCCATTCCTGAATCAAATGATGCTGTGCCTATTTTGTTCAGATAATCTGTACTTTCGTATGTCAGCTTGGCTGGGCTAAAGGATACCCAGATAGCTTGTTAAACATTTCTGTTTGTCCTTGTAGGCATTTCTGGAAGAAGTAAGCATTTTAATGAGCAAACTAGGTAAAACAAGTGATCCGTCCTCAGTGTTGTGGGAGGACAGGATCCAATCTATTGAGAACTTTAGCAAAAGAAAAACGCAGAGGATTTCTGCTTGAGCTGGACCCGTCCATTTCTCTTGCTTACAGACATGGGTGCTCTGGTCCTTGGGCCTTTGGATGTTGACGGGGAGTTAAACTGCTAGGCTTTCTAGTTCAGGCTGGAGTCATACCAACATCTTTCTTGGGTCTCTAGCTTATCAATGACAGATTGTGGGAAGCCTCTGCTTCCACAATTATGTGAGCCAACACCCCCATTACAGTTTTCCATATATCTATCTCTCTATTGCTGATTCCTTTCCTCTGGAGAACCATGACTAATAGAGTAATTTTCATGACACTGTCTAAGATTTTTAATCTGTTTCTTTCTTCCTTTGGTTCCTGAGCTTTTGTTTCATATGTTCTGAGACTCTGTTATTAGCTGCTCAGTCATTTACAATTATGATATCATCCTGGGGAATTGTCCCTCATTTATTCTTGTTCAGAAGTATGCTCACATGTATGTGTGGTTGTGTGTAGGTATTTGTGTGCATGAGTGCTGTGTGTGTGCATGTATGCAGTCGAGAGGACAATCTTGTGTGTTCTTCATCAAGTGCTGTCCATCTTCTTTCATCCCCTCCCCTTTTGTGAGATAAGATTTCTCATTGGTCTGGAGCTGGCCACCTAGGCTAGGCTAGCTGGCTAGCGAATCCCAGGGACCCACCTGTCTCTGCCCCTCAGCACTGGGATTACAAGTGCGTGTTGGTAAACCTGGCTTTTGTTAATGCGGCTGTTGGAGATTGAACCCAGGCACCTGAGCTTGTGCGGTAAGCACTTTACTAATGGAGCCATCTCTGCCTCCTGCTGGTCATCTTGAAATTGATGCTATCCACCGCTGGCGAAGCCGTGCCTACTTGTTCAGGCTGAGTTTGTCTGGTGTGTCCTTTTTGTATTCTTTTTATTTTAAACCTGTATGTGTCCCTATGTTGACATTTAAAGTTTTTCTCTGAAGAATGGTCTTAGCTTTTCAGACTTTGTTTTTCTATTTAATCCATCTTGACATCTCAACGGGGGCTGTCAGTATTTACTTACATTTAATGTGCTATTTGATATGTTTGGATTCAGCCCGCCATTTTGCTGTTTGTCTTTCACATGTATACTTGTTTTTTCCTCTTTTCTTACCTTCTTAGATGATCAGGCCTGCTTTAAGAATTTCTGCCACACTTCTCGGTTTGAATACATAGGAATTTTACCCAGTGTGGCTCTAGTCTTGACTTGCTTTTCTAGTGCTTCAGATAGACATAAAATGTGGATTAAAAAATGAAGAATGAGATCTAGAGAGATGGTTCAGTGGTTAGGAGCTCCTGCAGGGACATCAGGGTTTGGTCCCAAGCATATACAAGGTGCCTCACTACTGTCTGTAACTCAGTTCCAGAGGAGCCGATGCTATCCCGTGGCCTCCACGGCACTGTGCACACTTACACAAGTGTACCTACAGGCAAAGCACCCATCCATGTAAATAAAATCTCAAAAAAATTAAAGCTATGGAAAATGAGTGAACCTACACCTCAGATAACAAGTCACTTGTAGGGGGTCAAACTTTCTGCCATGGTAATTGGAGGAAGACCATGACGATAGGCGTCTCTGGGCCAACTTACATAGAGTTTAACATAATTTAAACTTACTTTGAATTTGGAAGATTTCTTGTAAAATCGTAGGTGACTGGATTGTTTAAAACTCGGTGCATTTGAATCCCTGAGTTATATTACCCTACTGGATTGGCACAGTCATCCATAGGTATGGAATATCTGTCTTCACAGTCCAAGATCCTACTGTTTAATTTGAGTCTTTCCATTTGTTCAGTCTGCATTGTATTTTCCGTCTCAAAGTTTAAAAGGATAAATTAGGCTTCTTTATACAGAGCCTCTTTCTGAGGGGCATCTTCAGGGGAAGGACAATGTGAATTGATGCAGTTCACACATTTGCAATTCCTATCAAGTAAGAGGTTTGGAATACCCTGAGCTGGTGCCTCTTAAAGGCCACATAAAGTCACCTCTGAAGAATGTGACTATGGAGCGTCTGCTGTAGTGAAAAGTAGTCTTTTGAGTTCTCAGATGCAGATTCAAGACTGAATAAGTGGGCCAGGGAAGCTTAGACAAAGTGGATGGTAGATTTCTACCCCCCAAGTCATAGGAGAGGCTGTTTCCAAATGTGTTTCCAGCCTTGAAGTCAAATTTCCCATCTGAAAGAAAGGCTCAAGAGCACCATCTTCCCAGAGGCTGGAAGGATTCTGAGCATCTTGATAAAGACACAAATAAGACTTGAGCTCACTGTAGTCACAATGGTCAGGACCCACCGAGCACTGCTTCTGTCCTTTTTATTTTCCTGGAATCAGTCTGCTCTTGGATATAACTTTGAATTTGGATGATTTCAGATGTGAATGTTTGCTGGACTCTTTCATGGTCCAGCCTTGTAGTGCTGAGAGGAAACATGAGATGTGAGACGTGAGATGTAGTTAACACACAGTAAAGGGTAGCTTGGTTTTATTATGAATGAGGAACACAGAGGAGATGTGTCCTCCACCAACAAGATGCAGATAGTCACTAGTGAAGGTTGGAATTCATGACCTGTGGAAGGAGGGTCAACTTACGTTATGGACTTTGGAAGAAGAATCTGAGAAGAAACCACATACCCTGCTGGGGTAGCACACAGCCTTCTATCATGCAAACAGATAGAGGGAGCCTTTGGCTCCTTTGATCTATTTTTGAGCTTTATAAGGGGAAAAAAAATTAACTCTCTGAGATAGGAAATTAGAAAAGACAGGAGGACTGGGATCTGTGCCCCAAATCCATCCTTTTAGATTAATATTTACTAATAGATATTAAAACATGGTAGATGAACGAAAGCCCTCTAGAGCGTACATACAGCTGGAAGAACACACTTTCTTCTGACAGCCAGGCAGTCTACAGATGCTCAGCGATTAAAGGAAATTCAGATTGATATCCTTTCCTTCATGACTCATAAACTAGAAGAGATGGGCGAAGGGCGGCCATCATCACCTGTGGTCACTTTCTCAAACTTGATTTTTTTGTCCTTAGAGAGAAGGACACATCCAAGTCACCATACTGGTACAGGCCAAAAACAGGTTGACAGGAGGCAGGTTTAAAGGGTGTGCACATTTAATGTCACCCACCAGCCGTTAGAAACTTTGAGAGCGTAGACAGATGGAGGGAAGTGAAATGTTGGCTTGACGTCTGCTGGCCAGTGTCTGGTGAGGGGCATTCGTCTCTGCATTCTGTTCCTCGCCATTCTGTAGTGGTTTTGTACTAACCACATTTAGCTGCATGCCTCCCAGGATCGCATCAAGTTTTGTCTGAAGTTAGGGTTGTCCACAGGAAAAATTCCCGTAAGATCTGGAAGGTGGAAGTGAAGGCAGTTACTTTTGTGAATGGGTATAGGCTCTTACCATGTGGAGCAGGCTGACCTCAAACTCACAATGATCATTCGGCCTTAGCCTTTCCGCTTCTGGGAGCACGGGCACGAGTCACAGTGCCCAGCGACAGCAGCTGATTTTATGTTCCTAAGATGGGAGCGGATGCATCACTATGTGATAGCATGCTACATGCTGTGGCAGTCCAGACATGCTATCACGGATGTGTGTTCCCTCACAGCATACCATTCTCCTGTGGCAGAGGATGTCAGCTTTGCCATGTCACTCTCATGCTTTAAATTACACGAGAGACAAGGGGAGGGCTCAGGTTGCATTTCAGGGTCTCAGCTTGTGCCTGTAGGTTCCAGCTCATCCCTGATCTCCCCACCCCCTTCCCAGCTTCTTGCCCAGGTGAACACAAAGGCAATGGCTTTGCTTACATACTCCCTCCCTTTTCCATGTCAAATCTTGGAACAACATCTCATTTACAGTTCTCCTGCCTCTTCTCAAACATGGACTGATAGTGTAACAACAGATGCTGCATGGGCAGCTGGGAATATTAATGCTATTATTGTTTTTTTGGGGGGTTGTCTATGTTCTTGCAAATGCTTGCTTCCATTTTGGTTTTGGGCTCTAGGAAAAACTGTAATGGAGGCTGCTGAAATAAAAATATCCTATTAAAATTATTCTGAGGAAATGAAATACAGATGCCTAGTTTGCCTTTCCTGTAATTGCTTTTGATATACATCTTTGTGAGTAAACACAGTCACTACCTGTTTATTGTGTGAACTCTTGAAGTTGATGATGGGACTACCCTGGGTTTTTTTTCCTTCTTTGTTTTTAAGAGTTAGTGAGGTAAATTCTGTCTTAGTCTAGAAAAAAAGTTTACTTTTACAGTTTTGTTGAAAATTAGCTATCAATCCTAGATTGGAAACTCATGAGTATAGGCTTGAAATTATTTTAATTTTCAATTGATAAATAAAAATTTGTATATTTATTGCGTATAGCTAATGCCTAAATACACACACACACACACACACACACATTGTGTAGTAATTCGCCTGTTCACCTGAGCTAACTAAAATGTCTATTATCCTGCATGCCATTTTTAATGAGAGAACATTTAGTATCCACTTTATTTTTAAATATTTATTTATTTCTTTAAATTATGTATGTGAATCTCTCTCTCTCTCTCTCTCTCTCTCTCTCTCTCTCTCTCTCTCTCTCTCTGTGTGTGTGTGTGTGTGTGTGTGTGTGTGTATACATGCCTGTGTACTTACAGAGGCCAGAAGAGGGTGTCATGTCATATCCATCTGTTGGAGCTTGTGTTATGGATAGTTGCAGGATACCCAGCTTGATAAAGGGGTGCTGGGATCTCACCTCCAGTCACCACGCTTGCACAGCAAGAGCTGAGCCTAGCTGAACTGTCTCCTTAGACCAATAGTTACTTTCAGAGATTGTGGGTATTTAAAACACTGTTCTCAACTTTGGCTGCCATGCCTTAAAATATACCTCTTTAGCTCATTCTTCCCACTCAGTTGAAATTGTGTATAATTTAACCCAGGTCTCTTCCACTTCAATGCAGTTAGTTACTCTGCTTTGTGAGTCCAGTACTTTTAGATCCTACACTTAAGTGAGATCATACAATATTTGTCTGTCTCTGAATGATCTCACTCAAAATAAATTTCCCTGGTTTTATCTATGCCATTAAGACTAGCAAGCCTAGTCATGAACAGAAAGAAGGGCAATAACAATAGACACCCCAAGTGGATGGGGAAACACCCACCAGGCCTCAACCCTACACAAAGAACTACAGGCAACTGAGGAATGTTGAGAATGGGAGAAATAGTCTTCCCTGGGGGAGGAGCACACTAACTGGTTATTCAGTCCCAAATGGACAGCCCTGAAGATATACATACAAGTACCATTATGCAGATTGAGTGGGTTATATTCAGGGACATATATGTATGTACGTATACATAGATGCATGTAATAACAATAAATTAAAAAAGGAGGCCATGAATTTGAAAGAGCAGGAGGAGGGGTATAAGAGAGGGTTTGGAGGAGGGAAACGGAAGGGAGAAATGTTGTAATTCAAATACAATCTCAAAATTAAAGAAAAAATTATCTAGGTTTCCTTCTTTTAAAAAGCGGGTGTGGTATATTCTCTAATGTTTACCTTGTGTATTTTCACCAGCCACTTACTTATTGATGTACATAAGCTGATTTCATATCTTGGTTATTGTGAATGTGACTGATATGAACACAGGGTACCATATGTTTTTGAACATGAGTGTGTAGGGATCTTACTGCTTTCCTTTCTTTTGGATATATACCCATCAGTGAGTTGTCTAGAAAACACGGCAACTCCATCTTTAATTCTTTGGGAAACTTTTATAGGGTTTCCCACAGTGACTGTAGTAACTTATGTCCTTACAAACACTGTGAAAGTTTTCTATCTTCTTTCCATCCTTGCCCACAGTTGTGTCTTTTGATTGTGGATCCTAGACAGTCGGACGGACCTGAGTCGGCATCTGTGACAGTTACTCTTGTTTGTCATCAGGACTGGAGGTGCACAGCTCGGACCCCTCGTGAGGCTTTTACTGCTCTGGTTAACTGAAGTGGGCTGGTGCATCCTAAGTGAGGGCAGCGTCTTCCAGAGTGGGGTATCCGGTCATCCCAGGCAAGGGATAGAAGCTTTGCCTTAGCCACATTCCCTTCATGTCTCACTGGTGAGTTCACCTACTCTGTTGGCTGCTGCAGCTGCCCGCCACTGCCTACCACTGTCGCTTGCCTCCTTCACTGACATCAGAACCCAGCTGACCGTTACCGAAGCCTCAGTGGGGATTGGAACTTCCAGGTCAAAGCTGGAATGGCTACCCACTACAATTGGGCTTCAGACATGGACTGAAGACCATTAGCTCTCCAGGAGCCTCCAGGCCTTCAGCACTAGGTTGAAACTGCTGGGGCATCCAGGCTTATGGGCTGAGCAGCTACCCGGTTCTCGGTTTGCCCAAGGTGAAGGCAGCCATTGCTGGATTATTTAGACTGTATGGCTAAAGCAAATCTAATCAATCCCCCCTGTTAGATTTATTTATTTATTTTATATGTATGGATATTTTGCCTGCATGTATGTCTGTACACTGTGTGTGTGTGTGTGTGTGTGTGTGTGTGTGTGTGTGTGTGTGTGTGCCTGGTGGCTAGAAGGCATCTGGAACTGGAGTGGCAGATGGTTGCGAGCTGCCATGTGCACGCTGGGACCTGAACTCAAGTCCTCTGCAATCACAACAAATGCTCTTAACCCCAGAGCCATATCTCCACCCACCAAATTCACTTTTAATGTTATTCATTCGCTCAGTTCTGTTCCTCTAAAGGCCCCTTACTGCCCCCTAGTGGCTTTGGTTTGCATTTCTCTAGTGATTAGTAATGTTGAGTTTTATTTCTGCCCTGTAAACACTGGGTGTTTAAGGGTATTTCTTGCAGAAACCTCTAGTTAGGTAGCTATGTTATTTTAAAGTTAGATTATTTATTGAGTTGTTTGGTTCCTTATGTATTTGGACTATTAACTACTTATTAGATGTGTGGTTTGTCAACATTTACTTCTCTTCTATAGGCTGTCTACGAGTAACAGAAAACTGCTCTCTATTGAGTGTTTTCTTTCATGTCTAGAGGGCCTTTATTTTTATATATCCCCATTTGTTTATTTTATTGTTTTGGGGGCATATCTAAAATCAGCCCCCACCCCAAACCACCACCACCACCACAACACACACACACACACACACACACACACACACACACACACACACGCACATTGACCAGACAAATGTTACCTACAGAGTTTTCCTCTTACAATTTCTTTTAGTAGTTTTATGTTTTAGGACTTACGTTTAGGTCTGAATACATTTTTCATTAATTTTTTCTGTAGTATCAGATGAGGATAGAATTTTAATTTTGTGTGTGCATGGATATTTAAAAGTCCCAATTCCACTTTTAAAGAGGTTGCCCTTTTACCATTATAGCTTATATACCCAGTATACACCAGCTATCTATCTCTTATACCAGAGATATCTTAGTGGTTAAGAGCACCTCATGCTTTTTCAGTTGACCTGGATTCAATTCCAAGCACTCACATGATTATTCAAAAACCCTCTGTAACTCCAGTTCCAGGAGATTTAAAACTTACAACAGCCATACACATGAAGTAAGAATAAACAAATCTTTAAAAAAACCCAGGTTGATCATAAATTCATGAGATCTTTCTTTCTTTGTTTAGTGTGTTTAGGTATGTGGTATGCCTGTGTATGTGCATGTGTGTTCACATGTGTGTGCATGTGGAGGCCCAGAATTGAGATTAAGTGGCTTCCTTGATCACTCTACGTTTTATTGGGAAAAGGTCTCTTGTCAAAATTCAAGATTGCTAGCTCAGCTACCCCGCTTACCCAAGGGACCCCCTCTCTGCCTCCTGAGAGCCAGAACTATAGGAATCTGAAGGCTTGTTCTTACCTGTGTATAGCGCACACTTTAGCATGAACTGTCTTCCCAGCCTCGTTTCTGGGATTTCCGTTCTCTATAACGTTGTAGCATATTTAGATATTAAGTGGTATTGTGCCAAACTTTGTTCTTTTTGCTCATGATTATTTTGGTATATGGTCTTTTTGTGGCTCCATGTGAATTTGAGATTCTTTTTATATTTATATGAAAAATATCATTGGAATTTTGCATTGAATCTGTAGATAACTTTAGTAATAGTTTGGACATTTTAGCAATATTAAGACTTTTAATTCATTAACATAAACAAATTTTCTATTTGTTTGCAGTATTTCCGAAATTACTGTTCATTTTTTGTTTTTCTTATTTTGTGTATATGTATGTATGTGGTGGTATGTGTGCATATGGTATATGTGTTGGTGTATGTGTATATGTATGTATATGGTTGTGTGTGTGTGTATGTGAGTATAGTGTGTGTTGGTGTGTGTATATGTATGTGTGTATGTGTATGTGTGTTGGTGTGTGTGCATATATGTGTGCATGTGGAGGCCAAATGTTGACTTCATTTGTCTTCAATTGCTCTCCACCTAACTTTTTTATTGAAACAATTTTTTTCATACAATATATTCCGATCATGGTTTCCCCTCCCCCAGCTCCTCCCAGATCCTCCCCATCTCCTCACCTATCCAACTCCATGTCCTTTACCCTTTCTCTCTCTATTTAGAAAACAGACAAACAAAAAACAAACCAAAATTAAAAGGGAAGAAAGCACAGAATAAATATCACACACACACACACACACACACACACACACACACACACACAAAAACACGAGTTCAGAACCATCATACACAAACAAAAGACAAGTAAGAAAGAACATGCCTAAACAAAGAGATATGAGACACTCTACAAAAATACCATGGAATTCACTTTTGTGTTGGCCAGCTACTGCTAGGCGCGAGGATTAATTAAATATGGCTTGTATACCAATGAGACTCTAGTGGAGAACACTGATTTTTCCTTTGTAAGCGGGGGACAACTGCAGATACCTTCTTGGTTGGGGTGGAAGTCTGTGTGCACTGATCCCTGTCAGCACTGGGACCCTTCTGGCTTGAACCTGTGTATGTGCAGCCACGATATCTGAATCAAGCCATAAGTAGGATGTTTTCCTTGAACTTCTCCCCTCAGGGTTTTAGGGATCCATGAGGAAGAAGAGGCAGAAAGATTGTAACCAGAAGGGGTGGGAGGCTCCAAGGAAACAGTGTCTTCCAGGCACATCGGGACAGATATACCTTGTTTTTTGAGGCAGGCTCTCTCTCTGGCTTGAGGCTGGCATATTCATCAAGGTTTAGTAGCCAATAAGTTCCCAGTGTCTTCCTGTCTCTCACTCCCCAGTGCTGAGGTTACAAGCCTGTGCCACCACACCTGGCTTTTTACGTGTTACAGATGGGACTTAGGTCCTTGTGATTATGGGACAATCGCTTCACCAACTGCGCTATTTCCCTAGCTTTTGGAATTAGTTTTTAGCAAGTGTTTTTAAATCATTAACTGAGAAGCCCTCCTCTTTCTTGCAGGCATAGAAGATGGTGTCTGCTGAGCAGGAGTTTTGTGCAGCATGCTTCACACACATCTGTATTGCACCCCCCCCCCCATGTACTCAGCATACTCAGTGGTACTATTCCCACCTTTCTGCTGATTACTTGGAAGGATTACATTTGTCTGGGTTCAGTTAACAGGCAATTGAAGTGTGAATCCAAACCTTTCTATTTCAAGAGGTCTTGATTTTCTCACAATGACTAATGGGAGATTTTTGTTTGCTTGTTACTTCCACAGATATGTATTGAGCGTGCAATACGAATAAAGTTTTTTTTTTTTTTTTTTTTTTTTTTTTTTTTTTTTTTTTTTTTTTTTTGTCAAAGAATCTGAGGTGTTCGTGTACACAGATCACACAGAGGTAGCAAGGCATCTCCCGGAAAGTTTCCTCCAGAAACACAGTCAGCACTGCCCCTGTGCCTCGCCTCTTGCCAGGGCTTCCTGTTAAGCCCCGGTTCTCTCCTCTCTGGAGAGGGAGAGCCACTCCTTCACTATAGATCATTGCCATGTCCTTTTAGTGAGAGCCCTAGGCAGTCACCATTGCTACGCTGGTACATTTCCTGGCCTGTGCACTGTCCGTGCACGCTGAACACCGAGTTCCAAAAGGACTTGAGTTATTTGCTTATTTGACATATTTAAATATCTGAATGCCATAAATGATTGCAATCAAATTCTGATCAAAGATGAAGATATGCTAATGCAGTCTCATGGCTCTTAACTAGTTGGACTTAGGATCTATCCAGATGAATTTACATAATGAAGAGCTGAGTGAGGGGCCTGGAGCATGGAGATATTCCACAGTAAGTTAGTTTCTGAAGCTGTCTCTCAAATACTGTGCTGTTAGTGTATTCCTTCAGTACAATTTCAACTTACTTCTCTTGTTCTTACTGTCTCCAATCAAGAGTCTTAGTGAGATAGTCAGACTTAACTATGTGCCAAGAAACATTTAACGCAAGGCAGAGTCCAACAGAAGAAGGAATCCAGCATTTTTTTTAAAAGATTTATTTATTTTATTTTATACATATGAGCATTTTGCTTGCATGTGGGTGTATATAAAATGTGTGCCTTGTACTCTTGGAAGTCAGAAAAAGTCGTTAATCTCTGGAAATGGAGTTACAGATTGTGAGACTCCATGTGGGTACTGGGAATAACCTGAGCCATCTCTCCAGCCCCAGGAATCAAGTTTATAGTCCAGCTTTCCCGCTTTCTGAGTTCTGTGTTGCAAAAAGTCTACAAAATGGCTGCCATCCTCCCTCTTGTTTCTAATAAAATATACTCCATACTTAATGAATACGAAACTATGTAGGAAGCTGAGAAGAAGTCCTGAGTGAATGTGTACTGTTGTTATGGGAACACCAGTGGCTTCACACCATAGGAATGGCGAAGCCTTACCCCCTGAAGCTCAGGACTGATGGAACAATTTTCCTTGGGAGTCTAAGTGCAAGTGGGTGACTAGTGCAAGTGTGTGCAAAGGCCGGCAACTGCAGCATCTTTCTCCATGTTTACAGCCTGAGACGGCTCACTGACAGACACTTCCTACAGAGACTATAGCTAACCCCTCCCCTGGGCTGTGCTTAATAAACATGCTGGGGGGCTTGGTTTTACTGGTAGCTGGTCTCCCACTGGACTCCAGCTTTCCCGTATGGGACTCTGTGTTTCTGTCCTTTCTGTATTTCCTCACTGTCCCTGGTCAGGTTTCTAGGACCCAAGCTTCAAAGGCTGGGCAAAACTACTTTGGACAACTAGAAAAGTCAGGCACCACTAATTAAATGAAAACTATCATCTCCCACGGTTCCTTTTAGGACAGTAGTTGTCAAGTGATGCGTTCCAGACATGCCTTCAGATGGCACCATCATGGCGAGTTTAAGTCCCACTCTTACTAGAGACTTTTTTTTTACCCCTTTTTCAGAATAAGATTTTTATGTTGGAGTAATGAGCATGCTTTATTAGACAGAAGCTAAACAATATGCTTCTGGTACTAAGATTTGAATGCTATTTGTGCTGAATAAAGTTCTTGATGGCACTGTGGTTAGAACAAGCATGAACTTGACAGAGAGGTGTCTGTCTGGTCAGGTACACGTGTTGATGAATCCGGAGTGGAAGGAGAGTCTAAGCATCCACTAGGTAATACATTCAGGAAGGTGCAGGTTCTAACCTCGGTTCTTAGGTTGTGCCTTGGGCAGGGGGTTGTTAATGATGTATGTTACTCTCCCTCAGCTTTAGAAGGGCCTCAGTTAACTAAGCTAAACTCAAGTTTAGAAGGAAGAATGAGAGAAAATCCAGGAGCACAGCTGTACATTTATATGGTAATTACCAAGTCATTTCCCCATGAAGGTGCTCACGTGATCATTCGCATACGCCTAAGTCCTCAGTACAGATGCTGCCATCCTAGTGGTAGTGGGGCTCTCCCAAGACAGTCTAATATTTCTGCTCAGTTGCTACAGTTTTGGAGGAGCAGATGGGTGGAGGAAACAGGGACAATTATCTAGGATGTCAGGGAGAAATGAAGGCTATATGGATTTGGAAAAGGGACTGTGCCTGACCGCTGTATACCATGGAGTTGATGTACTCTTCCTTCCCTCCCTTGTCCGATGAGTGTTAGGCATTTTGGTAAGGTCCCCTGAGTGAGAGTGTACACTGTCTCCATGATCTGAATGGAAGTGTCAGGGAAGTGGGAACGGGTCGAGGTGCCCTTTGGCCCCGTCCACAGAGGGTATCTGAGGTCACCAGCTGACTTGTGAAAAGCCACTTTCGGCAGTAATCATGAAGACAGCGTCTCGGAGAGAATTTTTTTTTTTTTTTATGAGGATGCAGGGCATCCACAGACATAAAATGGAGAGAAATGCTTGTTAGTTATGGCGAAGGTGAAAGGCTTAGAAAACTGATTAGCGTAGCAGTGTGGTCAGGCGGAAAGGAAGGCTCAGAAGCATAACCGTTAATTGGGTGCTTACCTACTAATTTGAGCTTGGATGTCAGCAGTACCGCACTCTATTTCAAACCCAGGGTCAGACTTTAATGCTACATCATAAATTACGTAAAGGCACAACACTAACAATTAGATAATTATGGAGACCCATGCTGTTGCAATTTAACTGGGCAAGTTCAGGGCAAACATGACAGGGGAATGGCTTAACCCTCCGACTGCTGGCAGGAGTCTTCCCCCTCAGAGACAGAGCGAGTGCCCGAGATGCTGCTGTTGGCTGAATTTTTACACCTATGGGTTAACTAATTTCTTTCCAGGAGCTGGCTCCATCAGATGACCCGAGCAGACTCAGAAGAAATATTAGAGAAGTGTTAATTATGCTTTAGAAAAATCCAGCCTTTAAATCCATACCAGCTAAAGCACCTGGTGGTGGGCTGGATTCCAGCTCAACTTTAAGCTAAAGCTTAAAATCAAAGCTTTTTTTTTTATTTTAATTTTTTTTTTTACAAGCGTGAGACTTTCTGTAGATAGAATATGCGGATGTTCAATCCTAGCTCTCTCCATTAACATATGAATCAAAATAGAAGTCTCAAGGTCGATGTTTTATTCTCATTGTATTCTCGCTGGCAAACTAGTACCTGCTTCAATCAATGATGAAGGCGGGTTCATCCCATGTGAATCGCAGGGCTGTGCTGGGGTTTCTGGGAAGCGCATCACTCACTCTTTGACTTGCTTATCAGCGTGTCTTGAGAACCTCTGTGTATGCTGGGTCTGGGGAATAAAGATGTCAGGAGATAAGCATCCAAACATCACTCTGGGGGACCAGAGTCTGTGGAGGCTCAGTTCATGTGCATGCAATATGGTATGGTTTGGTCCTCACGGAGAGGGGAAAGTTTGAGAAAGGCTGAACCATGTCAGGTTTCCCCTCCCTTCACACACCATGGGCATAGGGAGGGGTGTTTTTGAAGAAATAGGTAAGTCTAAGAGCCTACAAAGTTGAAGGAGTGGGTGGCTCGTGTCTAAGGGGAAAAGAGTAAAACAATGGGCAGTTTTGTCTGGCAAATGAAATCTTACTTTAACTTTACAAAAACAATATTATGAAGCTGAATTTTAGTACATGGATCATTGTTTTGCTCCAAATAGATCAGCTTCATCTGTCTTCAAGTGTTTCAAAAAAAGACACGTGATCAGCTCAGGCGTTTCTACATATTCTAGATTCAGGGACCACGGAATTCAAGACCATTGGGCGTTCCATTTGCTTTATGTGCATTTTCTCAAGGCTTTGGGGTATGGAGGTCCAAACAGGAAGGGGCGTGGCTCAGAGACATAACCTAGAGCTGGATAGAGAAAGGGAGCGTAGACTGAGAATCCCTGTGCATTTACCAAATGGACATCAGTAGCGCACCACAGTGGAAGCTTTTGTGCGGTCCTGCTCGTGTGGGTTGATGTATATGCATACATGTGTATACGCATATACGTGTGCACATGTGGCTTGTGTGCATGCATTTGTGTACCAACCGATCTGCGTAACCGGAGAGTGGTACCTGGTCCTATGAGTTAGAATCAGGTTCCACCCGTAGGGAACAGAGCTCTTTCACTGTGACTCTACTTCTTGGTGGATGGGGGGATGGGACTCTCCGATAGCTTGCCTCTCTTCAGGCACTGAGCTAAGGACTTAGCTTGCAAAGCCATCAACAGGACTGGAGAGGCAGGGTTTCAAACAGGCGGGGAATCTTGGCAGGATGTTCTTCTGCTAAGTGGCAGTATCTAGAGTAATTGAATATTGAAAGAATTCTTGCGTTTTTACACTCCTAAAGTAACTCACATGTGATGATTGATTACATATACACAAAACAGACTTGCAAAGTCTCGAGAGCTGAACTAGCTCTTTAATTGATGATAGTGATTGTGTGTGTGTGTGTGTGTGTGCGTGTGTGTGTGTGTGTGTGTGATGCAAAATGAGAAAGAGTGGCATTCCATTAAAGTCATTCTTGAGCAGGAAAACGTCATCTTGGAGGACAGTGGCTCGTCTGCATGAAGCCGTTTTCACCACCTCGCTGTCTTGTCTTTCTGTGTTTCTTAGTTGAATGGGTTGTTTCGGAGTTAATATTTAATAAGCTCCGTATATTCCAACTTTCTTAAGCTCAGAATGCCTTTGAAGCCTGTCAGTGAGGCTGGTAAATACTTGTAAATACCCTTGTTGATTACAGGTGTTTCAAAGAATTGTTGGCAATTTTTCTAGGGATTATTTTCTTTCCTTGTTCCCTCCTTCCTTTTGATTCTCTCCCTACTTACCTCTAATTTTCATTTTCTTTTCTTCTTTCTCTCTCTCTGCCTACCTGCCTGTCCACCTCCCTCCCTCCTTCCTTCCCTCCTTCCTTCCCTCTTTCCTCCCTCCCTCCCTCCCTCCCTCCCTTCCGTCCTCAGGGTCTCACTCTGAAGCTCAGGCTGGTCTGAAACTTGTGATCCTCCTGCCTCAGCCTCCCCACTGCTGAGATTACACATCTGAACTACGCATCTAGATAGTGTAATGTTTGTCTTATGTGCTCAAGAATCCTCAGTGGCTCAGATTTGAAGATGCCTAATGTTTTCTCAACACACTCTCTGTATGAACAAGCTACCTTCTGAGACTCAGATCTGTTTGCCCACTCGTTATCAGTTTCTTGGCCGGGGAGTGGCCCTGTCTGTCTTCACCGTTGCTGCTATAAGGAGTATTAAAATGATGGCTCGTTTTCAATACTGTGTTGGTATCAGGAAACTGAGTTTTTAGCCAAAATCATGTAGCCATCAGTAATAATAACAACATATAGGATATTCTCTTCTTTTTTTTTTTTTTTTTGAGACAGGGTTTCTCTGTAGCATTGTGCCTCTCCTGGAACTCACTTGGTAGCCCAAGCTGGCCTCGAACTCACAGAGATCCGCCTGGCTCTGCCTCCCAAGTGCTGGGATTAAAGGCGTGTGCCACCACCGCCCGGCCCAGGATATTCTCTTAATCATTATAAATGCTACTAAAAATTAGTAAGTATTAGTTTTCCTTCTTTGAACTGTCTAGGAAAGGTACTGACTTTAAATTTTGGTTTGCCATACATAACGCTAAGTTAATCACTTACCACCCTTCATTGTCTTTGCCAAGCCAACTCAGAGGCAGGAGTACAACTTCAGTAAAGAAGATATTTTTATAAGAGGTTCTGGGTATCACTTGAGTACATTCACCTCACCCATTCTTACTAGATCTCTTCAGCGGGCTTACCTGTCTTCACTTAGCTGATTAGACCATGTTTAATGAAAGAAAACATACTGATGCCTATTCTATAATGTGGTGGTTACTCTCTGCTTCTCAAGGTGGCCCCTGCGTTATTACCCACTTGCCTTTCTTAATCTTCCTTTGCTTTAAATAGTGCTGAAGGAAGACTGGATGAAGAGAAATGCGGCGGCGCCCTTTCTCTTCCTTAGCACGGCCATCCTCTCTTCTCTTCCTCTTTTCTGTCTCTCTTCCTACCTAGGAGATAACAAGGTACATTGTTCTTAGGTCTGTGTTTTGCATGTAATGCAGCACCTTCTGAGATGTTGCTTCAATATGCCAAGGGTCTCCTCGATCTTCATAAAAGTGGCTTCTGTTCTGTAGATGGACCATTGTTTGTGAAGCTGCCCTTCAAAGATGGCTATTTGAGGACATTCTAAACTCACTGCCTCTGGAGATGGCACCACAACACACAGATCCTTGACTGTGAGCCTTTGTGCACTGGAGGATAGGGTACCAGAAATGTACAGCATCAGGTCAAAGGGCGTGCGTGTCATACATCTATTCTCTAAAGAACTGGCGGCAGTTCAGCTGTGGTACACTAACTACTGTTCAAAAGGGATCTTGAGATAGAATTTGACCAAATGGAGCTGGGTTCAGACCTGGAAATAAATGAAATAAACACAGAAGAAGAGTGGAGTGAGAGTAGGTCTGTCAAGGCACATCATTTGTCAGACAGAAGGGGCTGTCTTGTCCTGCGTGATTCCCAAATACTGGAACTAACAGGGGCCCGAGAGCTTCAGGCAGGAACATTAGGGTTCAGTATAAATTTTTTTTTCTTAAGGTGTTTGCCAAATATGGAGTTCATCGTTTCAAAGGAGGCAAGACCCTTGTCGTTTAAATGTGTTCAAGTCAAGGCTGGTTGTGTCTGACTCTGGGTGTGCATGTATGTGTATGTGCAGGCTTGAATGTTCTTATGTGTTTGTGCACATACCTATGTGTATGCATGTGGCTATGCTCATGTGTGCTTTTGTTTGTGAATATGTCTTCACATGCATGGATGTAAAATATTTGTGGATATGTATTAATGTGTATGAATGTGTGAATTTGTATAGGAAAGTTGTATAAAGCCCTTTAAAGCCCTTTCCAAATGCTAGAGACACTGATTTAATAAATAAATCAAAATATCCAAATTATAACTAATTTAAGATGTAAAGTTTTGTTTTTCCCAAAGCTGTCACCTCAATTTGGATTAGGTAATACGTAGTATAACCAACTATTCTCTGATTGGATTTGGGGCTTGCTTCACAGAAGGTAGTCCACAACTGGTATTGCAGACCTGTTCAAACATAGTTGGGGAGGTATAGGTCCTAGTAGGGAACTAAATACTGTTACTTAGCTAAACTGACATAGCATCAAATTGTATTCTAAATGTTTATGTTTATACCCACTGACAAATTCTATTTCCAAACTTCCTCAGAGAAGCTGCTTTTTCTAGTATACTGTGGTGAAATCTGCACAGGGTTCTGAGAGCAACTGACAGATGAGAGCTCCTTTGTCTTAAACAAAACATTTCCACCATGCACTCCAAGGCTCGGAGAACATGGAGGAAGAGGCACAGGACGGTTGTAGGAGCTCAAAGATTAGCAAAAGGCTGTGAACTGTTGTCTGCTAGGCCAGACACAGCCATCACAAACTCGCAGAGCTTCGTACAGATGCCTGCACTGCCGCTGTGCAAGAATGGGCCCATTGGTAGTCAGGCTCGGGTGGAAGAGGGCCTCAGGGGAGCTTAACTCTCTCTGTTGAACGCTTGCATGCTGATAGATCCATGGAGAGGTAGAGTCATTTCCTTCGGTGGTCTACATAATAGTGAACCCACCAGGCTTCAAGGGATACTTCCAATTCAGTGATCACAGTGACGACGTTGTGATGAACTAATTTGGTCATAAAACAATGCCATATGTCCGTAGTCTGGGAATGAGACTGGTAGAGAGGGTCAGGGAATATTAATGGGGATAAATGGAGATGAGAAATGGGGGAGAGAATAATCAAAATTATGAAACTGTCAAAAACAAAAACAACCAAACAAAAATCAAATTTAATTAGTTAAAGAAAAGCGCCTAGGTGATTCTTAAAGCCCACCTCTGGGCACGTGTGTGTGTGTGTGTGTGTGTGTGTGTGTGTGTGTGTGTGTGTGTGCCTGTGTGTGTCTGTGTGTGTATCCCTCTATGTGTGTGTGTGAGTGTGTATGTGTGTATGCCTGTGTGTTTCTATATTGGATGAGATTTCCAGAGGCAGTTTGATTATGAGTTTCTGATTTAATCAATTGTATAATTCCTTAAAATGATTCCTGACAGGATTGCCTTGTTGTTAGGGATAAGGGGGTTTAGTAGCGGCCTGTCTTGGGCATATCTTGGCTTTTCCCTTCACGTTTCTTCATTTCCTCAGCTTCCAGTTGTGAAGAACAGCCTCTGGCCTGTGTTCCCACTGTCACGGTGTCCTGTCCAAGTGTAGGCACTAGTCAGCCATGGCCTGCACCTTTTGAAATGGTGTGTTAGAAACAGACTTCCTTCCTCAAGTAGCTGCGTCAGGTGTTTTGTTCATGAAGATAAAAAGCTGAGTAATCCAACCTCTCCAGGGTAACCAAGCAGCACATGTATGACTCCACTGACCATCAACCATTGGGTCCCTTTTTATAAGACAGACACAGCACAGAGCTGCAACGGATGTACAGATGGACAAGGCTCTCCAACCACATAGCACACCATAGGCTCAATGGCAACACAGTGAGGCCAGGGATTGCACAGTGTATGTTCCGTGGGATGCCCCAGGCCATACCCAGAATTGGGATCAGTCTAGACTGGAGGATTATTGTTCACTTAATATGGATGTATTCCTTGATTAGCATAGGCAGAGAATTTCAAGCCAAGGCCAGGGAAGCTCAGAGAAGTGACGTTGGGGTTGGTATCTGATGCATGGAGCCTGTAGTGAAAGTTAGTGAGAGAAGTTCTCTCTGGGTCTGCCAAAGACTTGGGGCTTCACTTTAAGATCAATGACATTTGGAGGGCTCTTAGTGGGAGACATACGTTTGGCTTGCACTTTAATAGGCTTGCCCTGGCATCACGGCAGGGAGTTCTTAGGATATATTTTCTCAGCCTTGGTTCCCAGTGGTGGGATCGTCATATTACAGGATGTTTAGCAGCATCCCCAGCATCTTCTCATTAGTTGTCAAGAGTACCACCATGGGTCCCAAGGGAGGAAATTCAAAAATATCTCCAGATATTGCCAAACACCCCCTGGTGGGGTAGGTTGGAAGGGGAGTTGCTCCTGGCTGAGAACCCTGGTCTTTAAGGGATGAGATAACATATTAACCCAAATTTTAGAAGAGATCATGGTGGAAGTGTGGTTAGGAAGTAAGAGGTAGAACTGGCAGGTTTGGGGTATATGTGAGTATGAGGAAGGAGAAGAGAATCAAGGATGAAGCCATTTTGAGACAGAGCAAACCAGATGGTGGGAGCTAAGAGTAGTTTCCTAAGAAGAAGGTTGTCCTGATTAGTGTTTTTATTTATTTATTTGCTTACTTACTTAATTTTCAACTTGGCACAAACTAGAGTCATTTGGGAAGAGGGGTTTGCCATTGAGAAAATGTCCCTATCAGATTGGGTTGTAAGTGAGCCTGTGGCACATTTTCTTGATTTAATGATTTACGTGGGAGGGCCTGGCCAACGGTGGTATCCTGGGCAGATGGTTCTGGGTTGTATAAAAAAGCAGGCTGAGCAAGCCACATGGTGCAAGCTAGTAAGTTGCATTCTTTTACAACTTCCACATTAGTTCCTGTCTCCAGGTTCCTGCCTTGAGTTCCCTCAGTGACTGACAGTAACTAGGGAGTTGTAAGCTGAAGTAAACTCTTCCTGCTCCCAGTTGGTTTTGGTCATTGCATTTTGTCATAGAAACAGAAACCTTAATGAAGACAGTCAGGAATTCCATTTTTTTTTTTTTTTTTTTTTTTTTTTTAGAATTCTGACTTTGAGGAGCCTGAGGGACATCCAGCGAAGCATGAATCGTAGGTTCAGAAGAGTCTTGCACAGGTTCTGACTCAGAGTTTGGCAAGTGAAGGGCACCACCCCACAAGGGGTGGTGGGAATCATACCCTTTCTGGCTCATTAATAGCATCATGAATTGCCTGTCTTGGGTGCCTTTACCAGGTCCATTCCTCATCCCTGTAACAACACAGGCAATGGGAACAATTCCATGGAAGAAGGAATGGTTTGGGGTCATGGTTTCAGAAGGTGTGGTCCATGGTTACTTGACTCCACACACTTGGGCAAAACTGTGGAGGAGGAAACATATAGGAGAAATGTCCACTTTTTGATGGATAAGAAGCAGAGAGTGGGACCAAAAGGGGCCAGGTCTAATACATCCTCAAGGACCTGCTTCCAGTGACCTACTCATCAGCTGGTTCCCATCTCCTAAGGTTCCCAGTGCCTTCTAACATAGTGCCATCGGCCTCCAATCAAGCATCGAAAACCTGAGACTGCAGGCCATACTTCAACTATGATAGTACCCAAGTGTTTGAGGCACTGTACAGAGGAATGTGCAGCCAGCTGTGAATGCTCAACACTGCCTGGTCATCCCCAAGGGCCACTGCACTGGGGAGAGATCCACATGGCTTCCCGACTAAGGAGGAAGGCCCAGCAAGCTTGACCTTTCTTGCTCTTAGCAGCTGAAGTGCTTCTTAAGTGATGGCTGAATGGTGGAAGCTATTACTCTAACTGTAATTTGTAATGGCTTTCTATCGCTTTTGAGAGAGCTGGGGCTCCTTGGGATGAAAGGTGACTTTTAAAAGTCAGTAATTATACTTCCAGCGAAAATGTGTCGCTGGCACAGTGCATAACTACAGTATGCAGGGCATCCAAGAATTCACTCCTGGACAGGGCTTAGATTAATCATGGTTTCAATGCCCAGAGAACATGTTCTCAGTAGTTAACCATCCTCTTCCCTGCTCCTTAAAATGTGGACCTTGTAATCAAAAAACAGACACACCCTCAACTATAGCAGGCTGCTGTACTAAATAAAAAATTATAGTTATTATCCACAGACTTCATAAGGAGCAAAGTCTAGTTACAACACATCTGGTAAACTCCATTAAAGAACTGAGTTATGTTCAGCTTGTGTTTTAATTAGCCCGTGATAAACAAAGAATCAAAGGCCATTCCGCTCTGGTGGTTTTGATATTTACGACTGCTTTCACCTGCACTTACACACAGGTTTATGGAGTGTAAAAAAGGGAAGAGTTCGAGTGATGTTGTCTAGACATTTACTGTTTGTAGATCAGTTAGGAGGCTAGCCAGATGTGTGCACTGGCCTTCAGAGCTATGGGCTATTCTGTTTTCACAGCATTTGGGGTAAAGATAGTCTCATCTTCCAGGACAGAATTTGATATCAGAGCTTCAAGGTCATTCAGGTTTCTTTGTAGCTTATGAAACTGTTTAAAGAACAATGTAGTTTAGATAAAAGAATATAGTCTATGAGGTGAGATCTAAGGGGAATGCTGTGCTTCTGGATGATGAGAGGTCTCAGGCTCCAATGAGAAACCATTTTCATAGGCATGGACACTGAATCCCTAAACACTTCCCTCCTTAGTCCATCTAATCAACCTTACAGTGAACACAAACACTGAGCCGGTCAATGTGAAAGGCTCTAAGAAACTTTGCTGTAAGATCTTCTGAACTTTAATATCAACCAGGCGGGGCTGGAGATGAAGCTCAGTTGATAGAATGCTTGCTTAGCATGTACGAAGCTCTGGATACCCTTCTTAGCTCCCCATAAAATCAGGTGCAGTAGTTCTTGCCTGGAATCCTAGCACTCAGGAGGAGGCAGGAGAATCAGAAGTTCAAGGTCATCCTCCACTGCACAGGAAGTTCAGGACCAGACTGGGATACGCAAGAACCTGTCTTTGGAAAGAAAAATCTATCCTGTGCATCCTAGTTCCTTGAGTTTCATATAAAGAATTCATTGTTATGTAACCCATTTCTGGGGATGTGAAGGAGTCCTGGGATGAGCCTGTGAACCTGGCTTGGATGGCCATCTATAGCAATTCCCAAATGTGGGGCTTCTTGAAAGAGCTCACCCCCAACTCCTTGCTCTCTGAAATGACCCTTTCCAGCTTCCATATGGGCACTGACTTAAGGATTTGGCTCTATTTCTCTATTGTTTTCTTTCCAACTACTTTCCCTATTCCTCTTTTCCTTTAAAAGGAGCCATGTTTGGAAGTACAGTAAATAGGCAGAGAGTGCAGAAATACCACAGTATTCATGTGCACACACATGCATTGTACTTTCCATTCTCTTTAAGGAGTGAGGTACCCCAGCACCCACGCACATCCCTCAGGTTTCCTTTCAATTATTTTCCTTCCGTGTTTCCCCAAAGGAATCACTCTGAATCCAAATTAGATGAATTTTGCCCCTGTTTGAAAGCTTCATAACTGGCCAAACAGAACACATCTTCTCTCACTTCTCTGAGATTAACAAGGTTATTGTGTATGACTGTAGTCCCCCCAACAAGGGCTGTGTGATATTACTCTGTATGAGTACACACAACAGAGTATAGCTTACTCTGTTCAGGTTACTGTGGTTGGAAATTTGCCTACATATAGTTTGAGTCTGTTGTCAATAAGGACTGGATATTTTTGTATGTGACACACACAAGCATTTCTCTTCAACATGTCCAGCTAACTTATGGGTTGACCTCCGATCAACCAGGTTTGAGGGATGTTAATGAAGTCAGGCCTGACACAGTCCTTCTGTATCATCTCGCCTGCAGTTGTAGGACGTTTGCAATAAGCTCCATTACTGATGATCTCCAAGTGTTGTGTCTTTGGAAGCCAATGCTCACCATCAGTTGCCTGACATCAGTGGAGCACACCATCCTTCAGACCAGCGACTCACTGTGTGGTCCCTGTACTTGCAGCGTGAACAGCACCTGATAATTTGTGAGAGGGGTTCATTCTCAACTTTCCTTCTAAACCCACCATCAGACAAAGGACTTAGCAACTTGTGCTTAATAAGTCCTCTGGAAGCTTCTCATGCCTGGTCACATCTATTCTCCATCCGCATTACACATCTCAGCATCCACAAAACAAGAGGCACATGGAAGGAAACTGATTAATTTATTTTCCATTCATTCAATCAGTACATGCTGAGTACCTGTTAAGTCCTGAGCTGTACTCGGCTTAATAAGCATCAGGGATGTGAAGATGGGTTAGTGATGGTCCTTGACCTTCAGAAGCTCAAGGTCAGCAAGTGGATATTGTACAGGGTGATGGGTGCCATGGAAACAGGAGAAGGGGAACAACCACTTCTCCCAGGGAGGTCGGAGCATGTTCTGTTCAGGAGGTGAGCTGTTCATTTCAGTACTAGTTGAATTCAATCTTTGAGTGGCTTCCTAAGCAAGTACCAGTTAACGCTTGCACATGGCTGGTGGCTCTTAGATGTGAGAGCATGGTGACTTGTGTTATCCTTACTTCTGAGACCCAGGTGCTTAGAATACCAGACAACCATTAAATGTTGAGTAAATAGCTTTTCCATAGTTATTTCTTGGGGTCCTTGTATGTCATGCATTTGACCTTCAATTATGGAGTACCTACTGCATGACAGGAACTCTATCTGCTGAATCAGAGGTGAATGAAAAGACACATAACAAGGATGGTGACAGGAAACCTAATCTCTGTATGTCCCTAGACTAGCTTTAGTGTTCCTAGTGGTTGTAGTTCCTACAAGTCCTACCATATGCCTGGTGGCTGTGGTCCCTAGGTGATGGTTGGTGTTAACTTGGTTGTATTAGCAAGCAGTTTGAATACTTGGTAAAGGCCACCCAAATGGCCGTGGGGGCTGCACCAGACTGTATGTTTGGCCTGACTGATTAGAGGAAGGATGGCATAAGAAGGATCTCAGTTCTTCAGGGTGTTTTCTACAAGATAAAAGTGCCTTTTTGATGGCAGGATACAACACATTGAAACCAGACAGATGAAAGGCAGTCTCAGTTACCCATACATGGGAATGAGAAGATGCTGCCACTAAAATCCGCAGAGGAGGTTGCCCCAGGGACAGGGTGACACAGACTGATTCTGCAGGGACAGCTTCTGTGTGGCCAGCAAGGTGGGCTTCCAGAGTGGGTCATGTGATTTTGAAAACATGTGTGGGATCTGAGGTGGGGTGACTGCCACTGGGACCAGTAACCAATGCCAGTACCTGGCCCTGGGATAAGAAGAGCAGGTGCAGAGTGGTCTGAAAGTATGGTAGCCTGAGACAAGGAAGTGGTAGAGATGTGGACTTGATCAGGCGCTTTGGATGGGGAATTGGCCAGTCTCAAGCCGGAGCCTCAAAACTGAGTGAAGACAGCGTTTTAGGACAAGACAGGTCCACACAGAAAAGATCGTGGAGTGATGGAGTTCCACTTGGCTGCAATGGAGCATTTACACGGCCTTTAATGGCCGCCTCTTACCCTCTCCCCAACTTCTCTACGGGCGTAGCAGAGGAGAGGTGTTGAGTGTTTCTGAACAGTAGAAGGACTTCTGCAGTGGCACAGTGAGATAACGTAAAATACATACAGTATTTCCATCCTACTGAAGAGATGAGACGGATCCACAGGCCTCAATTTCGAGTTACTTGTGACAGAAGATACTACTGAAACATCGGAATTGGCCAAATAAACACTTTTGGCTTTTGTTTGCAATAAACCCAAACTACAAGACCTGGCTGTGTTAACCAACAGAGCTCTGCACAGAGCCTGCACACCTTTTCTGGGCATTAGGTCGGTCCTAAAAGGAAGTGGCCTCTTTAGCTGTCTAGAGGATTCCAGTTAACGTGAGCATGCCTCACAGCTTGTTTCCGGGTGTGTGTGTGTGTGTGTGTGTGTGTGTGTGTGTGTGTGTGTGTGTGTGTCTACCATCTAGCAAAGCAAGAGATGAGTGTAATGTCGGAAACAAACTTCTGGGACTTTGGAGTCCCATTTTTTTTCTTTCCTGGAAGCCCTAAGTATGCAGGAACTAGGTGGGGGAGGGGATGAGCTCATACCAAAGCACCCCCACCCCCGTGCTGTTAACTCTGCAAACTAGAGGTTTCAGGATTTGGTTTCTTGTGCAGCAACAGCTCTGGTGACCGGCTGCACACTTGGATGCTCTCAAACGTGGTGGGCTAGCTGGACGGGACACTTAGCAAGGGCAGTTAGCTTCATAGGAAGCCTTTAAACAACCCCTTTCCCAGTCAAGCTCCCATCCTCCTGGACCAACCCAGAGATGCAGATCTGAAGTTCATTAAGAGAGACTGAACTGCATCTCTATTTAAAACACTCATGTCCCAGGAGGCAAGAGTAGAGTGGTGGGATGTTATTCTTGGTGGGTGTTCTGTCCGAAAGCTCAAACATCTCCATCCCTTTCGTATCATCCCAACCTCGTAATTCATTGTTTATTTAAAAAAAAGTCAACCAACTCCTACATTAAAAACCAAAGCAAACAAGACAGAACCCATCACCGCTGTGCTTATTTTAGCAAGTTTATTTTTTAAGAAGATAAAAATCAATATTCTCCCTTGCGCAGCTGATGTCCTGGGGGATGGACTACAGGAATCACAGTTAAATTGCTGCTAGTCTGTCTGTGTGAAAGAAAAGGTCAATATTTTTTTTTCCTAGGAAGAAAGCGCTCTGCTTTCCTCTTGGGAGACCAGAGAATGCCTCGGTGGTAAATTACTGGATTTTGTGTCCAGCTGGTTGTGAGGGATAATTCTACCCTTTGAATGAAAACACTCTCCCGCTCGCCCTCTGATTCTTCCTCTCATTTCTCACATGCTCAACTTGGAGTTCCCTCTGGTCTGTGTCACCGTCTTATCCCTTATGCCTAGCAGGACTGTTCTAACCCCAAAGCTCAGTGAAGAGGGAAGTCAGCTCTGCGGATTGTCTCTGAAGACTCCAGGTCTGAGACTCTCGACTAGTCAGGACGTGTTGGGATTATGCCGAGGCAGCACCATCCAGTCTCAGCTGCTTCAAACCACTGGAGTTTTAATTTTTACTCATATTGCATGTCCTCTGACTGTCAGCAGGGGCCTCTACTCATTGGGAATCCTGAGACTTGTACTGAAGGAGACCTCATGTCACACTGGCCTTCAAAGTGTCATAGTTATGGAGCAGCTGAGTTAAGCATCACTCTTAAAGCTTTAGCTTTGCATGGCATGGATTGCTCACACTTACATTTCCTTGGCCTAAAGCAGACATATAACACTCTTACTTCCACATGCCCACAAGAAAGACAGAATCAGATTATCTGTGAATAGCTCCCAGGATCACTATGACGGTGACATCAATAAATTAAAGTCGAAATCTTGAAAGGATCTACAAGACACCCTCTTCTGGATTATTCCCACGACTCTTACATTTCTGAAAAGTCCAAGGATCTTTCTCCAGCATGGTGGCCCTGTGCACATACTCGGTCTCTTGGGAGTTTTACTGGTGAGGGGACCTCACTGCTTCTCAAGGCGACTGTTGGACTGTTGTGTTTCTGAGCAGTCCTTGTTTACTTAAACCACTCAGGGCCTGAGTTTGGCACTTGGGCTCCTCTGTTCTCTTGCTGTGTGTCCCTCGTTATGAAGGTCACCTAGGTGTGCCTCTGTATCACTCTGTAAAATGGGACTATTATCATTCTTATTTGAAGAAGCTGAATTATGGAATGAATGAAATACAATGAAGTCTGTACTTGCTATGTGACTGCAAACAAAAGGTTCTGCCCCTGATTTATTCTGACATAGGCTGCTGGAAGACTGAAGGAAAAGTGAACTGTGTGTGTGTGTGTGTGTGTGTGTGTGTGTGTGTGTGTGTGTATCTGCTAATGGCAGATAGAAAAATTATTAAGTAATTATGAAAACAATTCTATCTATCATCTATCTACTCATCTTACCAACTATCTGTCTGTCTGACGATCTTTCTACCTACCTATCATCTATTTTTTCTTTCTTTCTTTCTTTCTTTCTTTCTTTCTTTCTTTCTTTCTTTCTTTCTTTCTTTCTTTCTCTATCTATCTATCTATCTATCTATCTATCTATCTATCTATCTACCTACCTATCTACCTACCTATCTGTCTATCTATCTACCTACCTCTCTATCTATCATCTATTTATCTATCTCTTTATTTCTCATCTATCTGTTCTGGTTAGTTTTTTTTTTTTTAAGTTGACACAAGCCAGAATAGCCTTGGAAGAAGGAACCTCAATTTAAAAAATGCTCCCATCAGATTGGTTGTAGGTAAGCCTGTGGGTGTATTTTATTGATTGGCAATTGATACGAGAGGCCCAGGCCCACTGTGGGTGGTTCCACCCCTATGGAGGTAGTCCTAGGTTGAATAAAAAAGCAGAATGAATAAGCCATGGGAGCAAGCCAGTAAGCATCATTCCTCCATGGTCTCTGCTTCAGTTCCTGCCTCCAGCTCTTGCTTTGACTTCCTTTGATGATGAACTATAAGCAGCAACACTAAATAAACCATTTCTTCCCTGAGTTGGTTTTGGTCAATATTTTACTATTGAAATAGAACAAAGTAGGACACTGTCTATCTATATCAGTATTTTGGAACCAACTCTCTTTAAAAAGCCCGAGAAGACCAGTGACAGGGAAGTTTATTTATAAATTGCTCAATCATATCAGTAAGGTATTTATTTAAAAAGATGGGATTTTATTTTTGTCCTTTCTCTATTTCCAATTTGCTGGCTGGAGAGTATCTCCTTCTCATTCTTTGCTAACTCTAAATTATTTATGCCTCACTTTCTATCCAGGTTTTACTGCCCCCAAGGCCTATATTTACCCTACAGAATATTATGGGATTGCCTACAACTTAAAGTATCTTGGAACTATTTTTAATTTCACAGTGCCCACCCCACTTTTTCAAATGAATGAGTATGTGTCTCCCACAGCAACTAGCACTTAGGAAGTCCTTGTCACCTGGTCCCTCTCCTTTTTCCTTTGGGTAATCTTGGGGGACATTGGACTGCCACCTTTCAGTGTTTAAACTCAATATGCTAAAAGAAATTCAGAAACATTTGCTTGTCACTGCCCTTAATAAAATATTGCCATCATTTTGGACAAATGGCTCCCAATGACATCTGCTTACTCTCTGAGTGATGGTGACAGGGAGAAGCAATAGCTCTTTGAAGAATGGCTAAGGCATTCAAGAACAGTGGGCCAGCAGAATCCATAGTGGGGTCAAGGGAACGCCTAGCAGGAATCCGGAGTATGTGAATAAGAAAACAGTCATGGATAGCGCTTCTCTTAGAAACCAGTGTGTTGAATGAAGGCAAGGTTTGACAACTTTATTAGTAGATTGGACAAGGTCTTGCTATGTAATCCAGGATGACCTAGAAGTTTAGTTTAGTCCAGCTTCTCACTCACGATCCTCCTGCCTCCACTTCCTGAGTGCTATCAGTAGAGATGTTCATTACTGTGCCTGGTTTTGTCTGATGTTTCTGTATCACAGGCTCATTTAAAAATAGTTCTCTATGTACTGATTTAAAAATTCCCTTCAATAAACACTTCTAGCAACAACTATGAAACAAAAATAATCTGAAACTTCAACTGTTGCCTAATAAAGTTCATGGGAAATATGAGATGATCATTCCAGTATAAGAAAGTCTAAACTTGCACACAGGATCATAAAGCCCTAAAGGAGTTTTGCTGAAATGTTGAGATGAATGTGTAGATGGTGTGAGGAATGTAGGCTGAACTTGAATGCCACACACCTGAGGATTCAGTGCCGTTAGTGTGCCTTTCAGCTTTCACAGGAGCAAAATACCACTTGCTGACTGTCCACCAGGGCCTCAGCCTCATCGAAAGTTAGGTGAACACACAAAGCTGCTGATGAAATTGCATTGGAATTCACCTTCCTAGCTGCGATTTGACTTATTAATCATTGAAAACAACCCTTGCTTATCTATGTTAATAGGTTGCTCAAATACCTTGTGTTTAAAAACTTCCTTTCATGTGTTCCTTTTAGTTTATTGCAATTCCTAATTATTTACTTACTTTTCTCTTCTTTGGGGTGTGTGTGCATGTCTGCGTGTGTGCCAATGTGTGTGTTGCACGTGCAAGTGTGTGCATGTGGAGAGGAAAGGACAATCTCAAGTGTTTTTCCTCAGGCACTGCCCACCTTGATTATTTTGAGGCAGGGTCTCTCACTGGTTTGGAACTTGCCAAGTAGGCCAGGCTGCCTTGCCTGCAAACCTCAGGGATCTGCCTGTCTCTGCCTCCACAGTCTTGGGATTGCAAAGGCTCCCCAGCATGCTCGGTTTCTCATATCGGTCCTGGGAATCAGATTAAGGTCCACATGCTTGCAAGGCACATGCTTTACCAGCTGAAATATCTCCCTACCCTGAATTTTATGATTTCTTAATTATTATTATTATTATTATCATTATTTTACTGATTCTGCTCAACGTTCAACAGACTCTTTCGTCAGAAGGCTCATGTAGTTTTGCTTGTAATTTTAAGTTGTTTCCATGAGTTTCTTTCTGTGTGTGTGTTTTTTTTAAAGGTAGTTCTTTTTATTTAATTCATAATAAGCTTAGCATCAAAGTACATATGAAATTTTAACTCTTTTAATCGAAAATTTTTTTTGTGTGTGTTAGGCATAGTTCAATTTTTTTTTTTTATTTTGCAATACAATTCAGTTCTACATATCAGCCACAGATTGCCTTGTTCTCCCCCTCCCGCCCACCTCACCTTCCCCCTACCCACCCCCCATTCCCACCTCCTCCAGGGCAAAGCCTCCCCCGAGGACTGAGATCAACCTGGTAGACTCAGTCCAGGCAGGTCCAGTCCCCTCCTCCCAGGCCGAGCCAAGCGACCCTGCATCGGCCCCAGGTTTTAAACAGCCAACTCATGCAATGAGCACAGGACCCGGTCCCACTGCCTGGATGCCTCCCAAACAGATCAAGCCAATCAACTGTTTCACCCATTCAGAGGGCCTGATCCAGTTGGTGACCCCTCAGCCATTGGTTCAGAGTTCATGTTTGGCTATTTGTCCCTGTGCTTTATCCAACCTTGGTCTCAACAATTCTCGCTCATATAAACCCTCCTCTTTCTCGCTAATTGGACTCCCAGCGCTCCACCCGGGGCCTAGCCATGGATCTCTGCATCCAGATCCCTGAGTAGTTGGATGAGGCTTCTAGCAGGACAATTAGGGTATTTGGCCACCCCATCACCAGAGTAGGTCAGTTCGGGCTGTCTCTCGACCCTTGCCGGCAGTCTGTTGTGGGGGTATCTTTGTGGATTTCTGTGGGCCTCTCTAGCACTTTGCTTCTTCCTATTCTCATGTGGTCTTCATTTACCATGGTCTCCTATTCCTTGTTCTCCCTCTCTGTTGTTGATCCAGCTGGGATCTCCCACTCCCCCAATGGCTAAGATCAAAAACACTGAAGACACCTTATGCTGGAGAGGATGTGGAGCTAGGGGAACTCTCCTCCACTGCTGGTGGGAATGCAAGCTTGTACAACCACTTTGGAAATCAATATGGCGCTTTCTTAGAAAATTGGGAATTCATCTCCCCCAAGATCCAGCTATACCACTCTTGGGCATATACCCAAGGAATGCTCAATCATACCACAAGAGCACTTGTTCAGCTATGTTCATATCAGCATTGTTTGTAATAGCCAGAACCTGGAAACAACCTAGATGCCCTTCAACTGAAGAATAGATAAACAAAATGTGGTACATATACACAATGGAATACTACTCAGCAGAGAAAAACAATGACATCATGATGTTTGCAGACAAATGGATGGATCTAGAAAAAAATCATCCAGAGTGAGGTAACCCAGACTCAGAAAGACAAACATGGTATTTACTCACTCATAGGAGGATACTAGATGTGGAACAAGGATGACTGGACTGCTACTCACATCACCAGGGAGGCTACCTGAAAAACAGGACCCCAAGAAAGACACGGGGATCGCCCAATGATGGAGAAATGGAAGAGATCTACATGAACAGCCTGGACATGAGTGAGGGTAATGAAGGGCAAGTGTGTGTGTTTTTAAGAGATTCATTTGTTTTATTTTATGTGTATGATTGTTTTCCTTGCTTGTCTGTATGTGCACCACCCACAGAGGCCAGAAGAGGGCACTAAATCCCCTGGAGCCAGAGTTACCAACCACTGTGAGCCTCCATGTGGTGCTGTGAGCTGAACTTGATTCTACAAGAGCAGCGATTGCTTTAACCAGCCTTTCCTCCATTTTTAAAGGCATGGCTGTCGGTGCCATGAATCAATCCTCTACCTCGCTTGTTTTCTCCTGCACTTTTTTCTTCCTAATTTTTAGAGCTATTTAAGAGATCTCTTTGACTTTCTCTTCCAATCTTTTTTTTAAATCAGCCACATTTCTTCACTTTCCAAGAACTTACTCGAGCACCTACTACCATTCCTGCTTTTATTTTACAGATTCAGTACATGCAGGCTTTCAGTGGGGTTATGGACAGTTCTTTTCCATTTCCTGACATATTTATAGTCCTTGGAGTAAATATTTCATATTTAACTTCCCCCTGCATGTTACTTGCTATACTCAAATCACCATGGATTCTTGTCTGAACGTTTAATTTATGGATGAGAAACGTGTTGGTCAGTGTAGATGGGTGGGTTGGCATTTGTGACACTGAGCATTTCTGTTTCTGCACATGAGAGCCTTGGTCCACTCAGGATGCTACAACGTGACACCTTTGACCAGGTAGTTTATAAATGACAGAATTAATTGCTCACAATTATGGAGGTTAGGCAGTCCAAGCTCAAGGTGCTTGTTGATTTGGTATTTAGTGAGGGCCCTTTCATTACAGTGAGGGACTTTTTTTATTGCAACCCTGAGTAGCAGATGGGACACTCAATCTTCTCCAGTAGGGGGAGACCTTGTAGCATAATTACCTCCCCAGGTCCCCCACCTCTTAATAGTATTGCTTCAGACATTTAGTCTCTATATTTGAGTGTCGTAGGACATAGACTTCCTAACACAGTAGCAGGCCGACGTGGCAGAAGATGGCTTGGGTAGCCCGACCTTCTGCACACCCTCCAGGTTGTGATATGGGGATCTCTGGAGTAAAGATCTGCCACCTATTGCCCCCCTCATTCTCATCTGACCACTTAGCCACTTGATGTTAGGGCTCAGGCTCCTGGTTTTAGTCTGGAGGTCATGTACTCTGACTCTAGTGCCCTAGAAAACCGAGTGGGAAAGCACAAATGCATGCACACACACATATGCCAACACACAACAACAAAAGAATAAAAATACAAGCTATGTTATCTGATGGCTCCACCATCTCACCCACATTTTCTTAGTATAGGTCTGGATTTAGTTTCATACATGTCTGTTATTTCCCATGATAAGTTTTGAAAAAGGTAATATAAACAGATGTATACAGTCCAGCACCTGGAACAAGAAACGCTTTGAATTCATTCTTAGTAGTATAGTTGGTACCTAAGTACCTGACTTCTCTTGGTCTGTGACCCAGGAAATAAAAAAATAGGCTTACTGAAGACTTTAAAGAGAGGGACATTCTTATGACACTTTATTTAGCAAAGTAGGTATGATTCCAGCCCACCACTCCCCAAGTCAATGGGAGTAGGGGCACATTCCTTCAAAGCCTTGGCCTGTATTTATTTCTCTTCCTATGTTGTGGGGATGGTGATGCTGTCTCCCTCCAGTAGTGGTGTGAGGGCTCAAGGAACACCTAGTGCCAGGCGCAAAGTGACTCCCCAACAGATGCTCATTCTGCATCCTCCCCATGGGATCTTGCAGTGATTTCGTTGAAAACATTCAGGGTTGTCCAAAATAAAGGCTGTCTAACCCTTTTGGTACTCTTTCACGTACCCCTAATCTAAAGAGTGGTATAATTGGTGACTGACAGCTGCTTAAAGGGACCGTGGCTGGAAGGGGTTGGGAAGGTTGTTCCATGCAGACTCCTTCTCACCCCTGGGAACACAGTGGTTCATGTTCTAAGAGAGCACAGTGGATATGGTGACAGAGCTCTGATCTGTATCAAGCTCTCCCTCGTTCTCTGTGGAAAGGGGCAAGAGCTGCCCAGGACTTGCCAGGTATTGATCAGGTGTCCCCATTTAATCCTCTCAAAAGAAAAGGACGTCTGCTGTCCATTAGGAAGAGAAGGCTCTGATAGGTTGTTGAGAGGAGCCCTGCATGTGGGGCTGGGTCCTAGAGCCAGTGAAACTCCACAGGGTCATCCACACACACACATTCCTTCGTGGAGCTTCTACACCAGAGACCATCAGTGGACTGTCCACAAATCCTGTCGGCATGCTTCCTTTCTTGCATTGGAATAAGCCATTATTTCTTGAGCTGCACATCAGATAAGGCAACTGACTTACAGTCAGCAGGGCATGAAATGCAAAACCCCTGGATTCGGGACAGTCACTCTGCAAGTCAAATGAGCCAAATGGAGGGTAGGCTCCTCTCCCAGCTTAAAGGTTCCTCTTCCCAGTTTACAAGTTCTCGGAGTTGAATCTGTGAAGTACAGCTGGCTAGAATGCAAATATCCAATGTTCTTGGAACATCGAACTCCGCTGCTGATAGAGGTGGGAGCTGGATACTGCCCATGACTCTCTTCAAACTCTCTCCATGAGCTCCTTCTTTGTCCTAACAAGATTGTCTCTCTTCAGGTCATCATGTCTGGCTGGTTTAGCACAGTTAGCCATGCAGCCCAGGAGATGTGTGCTCTCTGGTATAAATCTCCAGATGTTTTATGGACCAATAATTTCCAAGGTGTACATGGACTCTTGCAGCCTGGTAATTACCACTGACCTCCTTTCTGGACCCTTCTCCATAAAGAGCCGCCTCTCTGGGCATCTCTGGCATCTGCTTTTCTCCAAGGCTGGACTTGGAACTACCAGGCTCCTAATTATCCATCCTGCTCAGGGAATCTCTGTGTGGGGTTTTCAGGTCAGCCTTTGATGGAGGGGTGGTGGAGGGAGTCGCTGACTTTGATTAAAGAGCTGTGATGAATCAAGATAAAACGGACATCTCATTTCTTTCCCAGTAAACTAATCTCATGGACCAAACTTAAAGGTGAATTGTCTTTTTTTTTTCTTTGTGGGAAACGGGTAAATTTGACCAAAATTTACTCTAATTTCTATCTCAAATCACTGTTGTTTAATCAAATAAGGACTCACATGATGATTCAATGGAGATTTTTCCCCCCAACCAAATCTGAGCAATTATTCTGGAATTCAAAACCACATTAAGTCCATTTACTGCCTCCCTCGGCTGGCGAACCCCACCCAAGAGGACCTGACCACTTCACAAGCATCATCTACTGTTATACACACCTCACACCTTAGCCAGGAGAAAGTGATCCTTGGGACTTACAGAGAAAGGGGAAAATCCTGTTAGCTGCACTCTATGTGCTTTTCAAACTACTACAAAACGTGTGATTTTTTTCTTTAATTAAACTCACACCTCTCTTGGGAAAAAAAAAAAAAGAAAGAGAAGGGAAGCCAAGGAAGAGGAAATGCTTCAAGTGATAATTGTCTTTTCTTTGATTGTCAAAGTGAAATAAATAATAGGAAAACAGAAGCTCACCTAGTCGATAAACTCGACTATTGTTAATTACCCTTGGAACACATACATGTATTGATCTGAAAATCTTCTAGGTGGAGTGATTGACAGCTTCGAATCCCTGTGGTCCAGTCCCAGTGGACAAGGGACATGGCTCGCAGGTAGCCTGGGGCTGACTAGCAGGGCTCCTGAAGAAGTAGCAGGCCTCCACCAGTAGGTGGGAGTAAAGCACCATGGATGGAAACAGCTGAGCAGCCAATCCTGAATTTGTCCCCAAACACAGGAATGGTGTACAGAGGTTGTGAGTTTCAAATCCACTTCACAAGGGACGCAGGGACTCTCGGAAAAACCCAGAGGATGGTTTTCGATCACTCTGTACGTCCAGTTTTGTATTCCTTTCGTTTGGTTAGGGAGTGATAACACTGTGTTTACATTTATTCTTCATACAGTCCTCCGTACCTCCTCTTGTTTTTTTCTGCGTCTCCTTATATTTACAATTCCTTCCGTACTCTCATATCTATGTTTGGAATAGGGTAGAGTATAACTCTGTGTGTGTGTGTGTGTGTGTGTGTGTGTGTGTGTGTGTTAGCCTGCAATTGTTCTTCGGTGGGGTGTGATTATGACAGGAAAGAAAGCCTCAGACTTTTTTGAACAGCTTATCTGTTTTCTTTCAAAGGCACTCAAGGTAGTTGATTGTATTGATTTGGTAGTTAAAATGCATCCTGGTACAGATACTGCACAATAGAAACAATACAGAATATGACTATAAGGATATCTAATGTATGATATATAATGAAATCGGGTGTGAGACTTGCTCGTGCTCAGCTCATGAAAGATGTGTCAACATCAGACTGTTGAGATTCATCATTCATTCATTCACTCACTCATTCCTCGTATGTTATGTTTATTTTCTTATTTCCAATTCTCATTTAAGTTACACCCCCCCGCCCCCCCCTCCCCAATATCTCTACAGGGATGGTGTTTACATTTCATTACACTGTCCTGTTTAGCACTACTGAAAACCACACATTTTTTGTGGGCTTTCTGTTTTTTCCTAAGTGGTATTAGGCTGTTGATTTTGTTTTGTTTTGTTTTGTTTTGTTTTGTTTTCTCTTTTTCCCATCTACTGAGCTTTAGAGGTCTGTTCGTGTGTGTTCAAGCTTCTTGCCTCTGGTTGCCGGAGAGAATTCCACCTGGCATATAATGCTGTACAGTGCCCCCTAGAGGTGAACTGCTAAACTGCCCAGGGTTCTCTAGCTAACCCAGTTTGTGATGGCTGCCTTAAGTTTGTCTCTCTGTAAAACTGGTTTAACGATCTTGGGGAACAGCTTTACCAAATGGCTACATTCCTCTGTTCCCACCAGCAGTTCCCCATCCTGCATCTCCATGTCACTGAATCAGTATTGTCTAGAGAATAGGAAATCTCCCAGTTTATTGAGATTTTCTTTCACATTTATCAGACTCCAACAACATCCCTTATGTTTTATAAGCTGAAATGTTTTGTATTCTGTGATTTCTGAATGTTTTATAAAGTTTTAAAGCTATTGTGAAATTTTCTTAAATTATCTTTCCTTGCTGTTCATTATTTGTGTAGAAAACATTATTATTTTTTCTTTGTAAGTGGCTTCTTATTTTGGAAGTTTCTGAAGTAATGCTGTTGATTTTAACTGCATATCTATTGACCCCGTTGATTTTATTGGCAAGGAGTACACTCCCTGATAACAATGACCATCTGCTTCTTTATCTCAGCACTTCTTATTTATGTCTCATTTCTTAAAGCATGAGACGTTTTAAACAGGATTAGTAATAGTAGTAATTATTCCTCTGTATCCAGTTGAGGGAGCTGTCTAATTTCCTCATCAGTTACAATGTTTACTAGAAGCTTTTGGTACATAAACTTTGTGTGCTTAAGGAAGATGCTTCCCTTTCTGCTTCTAAGGTGCTGAGGTACTCATGTGTCTACTGAGATGATTGCATGGTTTTTCTCTTATAGCCTTCTAGCATGGTCCATTGAGTCCATACACTTCCCATGAATGGACTCGTTTTTTACATTTCTAGAAGAAATACCACTTTGGTGATAGAAAAGTGAAAATTTCTAGAAGTTCCTAGAATTAACTTTTCTCATATATATTTTGTAGATTACATGTATATATATATTTAAATTTATGTCCTAATAAATTAGTACTTTTCTATCTTAAGCCCTGGACTAGATACGGGGCCCCCTTTTCCGCTCTATCAATGGTGTGTCTTTTCGGTGCAAACTCTGGGCAACAATAGTTTTCACCTGCAGGCCAGTGCACTGTGTGGCAGAGCCAGCAAATGAGATACAGGGAAACCACAGGACCTCTGTTAACTCTGGTCTCTGTTGTAAGCAGTCAGGTCTGAGGCTGACACTTGGGTGCTGCTGGATATTCATGTGGTCAGAGCTGCGCAAACCACCATATGTAGGAACTGGGCTTCCATCAAACTGTACAACTGATAACATGCAGCTTGGTTAGACTCATTAAGAAGATCTGAAAAATGCTGATTCACCTAGTTATGGCTCAGATACATTGGTCATATTAGTAGAGTTGTGAACCAATTAGAACAATTTTGCATTTGGCAAAATAAATACTTCAAAACTCTACCTAGCCATTATTGAAATAATGACAGTATACTTCTTCATCTGACATTTTTTTTTCTGAGAAAATATCTAAATTCAGTACAGTTACATACTTGCAGGAAGAAAGGACTTACTCTGAAGAAGAATCCAACTTGGAATTCATGTAAAGAGTTGTAGATGCAAATTATATAAGAATTAGGTGCACATACAGAATATTGGATTGCATCTATCATCAAGGTGGTTTTTAACCTGCAAATAAGTCTGGGAGGAAATAACAACTTTGGATACCTGAGATGAAGTAATTGGATTTTCCGATTTCTCCTCTCACCTAATTGGATGTGCAAATGATCTGTCTGCACAGTGAACTTGTGCCCATGGCTCTTCTTTCTTACATTTGCATGGTGGAAATATGTGCATGTGCATGAATTTGCACCAAATCACGTGGGATTTCTTTTCCTGCAGTGAGATCTCAGGAGTCCTCAGATCACACACATACACAAATGGCCTCTTAATTGGACTGGTTCTTGCAACATTCTCATGTCCTTTTCTGGTACTTTTATTGGACCCAGCATAAAAGCAGGGGACAGAGATAAGGTGGTGCCTTTTAAACAGATGGCTTCCCAGGAGCACTAGCTACGCATCGGTGTAGGGGTTGTGGTCAGCAGAGCCAACGTTATTATGTATAACTATAATATTTGCCTGTGTGTGTTTCTAACACCAGCCTTTCAGATGTTATTGATATGGTCTCAGCCAGTCCCCGCAGTGAGGCTGTTAAGGACAGGCTGGATTCTGATCCTATGGGGAAATCTCTCTGTGGCCCAGAATCCTTTTCAGAGATTTGCATCTCAATGAATATCACTCCAGATTTCCATATGGGCTGAGCTAAACTACTGGATAAATCTGAGTTAATGGTCTGTGCTTACTCTTCTCTTCCCCACATTAAATGACAGCAGTGTTGGGAAGGTTCAATGAAGCCCACAAGGCAGGGGTTCTGGGAGCCCCGAGAGGCCTTTCCTCTCTACATGAGGCTTAGAAGAGGGGCTAAGTCCTGACTGAGAGAAGAAGGGATAAGGAGGCTGCAGGCCAGGGGCGAAGGCAAGGTGAGAGTGTTAAGTATGTGAGTGCAGGAGGCATGTTAGGAAGGAGAGCAGCAGAGCGTGGGGGAAGGATGGGAGGCAGAGGAGCGTGGGAAAGGCACCAGGCAGATCATGACTTTACTTAACTGTGTATTCTCATTGCCATGGTGTCACGCTCTGCTTCTGAGTGACTGTTTGCCCTTGACCTCGGTTGATCTGCGGATCTGCCTAGTTGGCTGCTTTCCCTTGAGCAAGTTAGTGGAAGGTCAGCCTCTCCAGAAATAAACACACCTAAATCCAGGGTGTTATTCTGTACAATAGGGTAGATTCTTTCCTCTCTTTAGCCCTTCTGCTTCGGAACTTTATCACGATGGAAGTTTTCTAGGACACTAATAAAGAAATAAATGCCTCCGTGACCCTAGGGGTAATGGTGAAGATGGAGGACACTGAGATTCTCATGTTGGTGGTTTTCATGTGTATTCCTGAAAGGACAGTCAATGGTAATGGTGTCACACCACAAGCTGGTCGCTAATAAGCTTCTGACCCAGGGTAGTAGGTTTTCATTTGGAATTTATATTAGTTTACTTTTTCCTACTCAAAGACTGAGAATACATATGCTTTAGACTCATGACGGTAAGACTGTTTGTGAGTTTTGGCTTGCCTGGCACTTCATGGCACATAAAGTATGGAGTATAATGCAGGGAGCCTTGGTTTACGAAAGGCATGGAGTTCTTGGGACAGAGGGAATACACAAAAGGAATGTGCACCTACTGAGCACCTTTGTATCCTCAGTGCTGTAAAGAGACCTCCTGTCCATGAACTCACTGGATATTTACTGTGATCATGTGTGGAGTGTTATTTCTACCCTTGTTTCGGGCTATAGAAATCGACAGCCAAGCTGCCTGCTTTAATGCTCCACAGTGATAAAGGGCGACATCCTTTCATTCTTGTGTGTGCACTGTGCCACAGTGAGCTGAATGACAGTGGCATTCATTTCCTCCCTCCCCTGTCCCACAAGAATTCTGAACTCTACAGAGTAAAGCCGCATCCTCATGGACGGCGGGATATTGTCTTATTCGCCTTTGACTCCCTAAGTCCTAGCTTGGAGCCCGTCATCCCATGGTTGAAAATATTTGATGGATGGAAGCATGAGGGAGGGAAGGAGAAAGAGTTGAAAAGAGAGAAGAGAGAGTAGAATGGAAGAGAAGAACAGGAAAGGGAAGAGAGTAAAGGATGAAAGTGAGCAAGAGAAAGGAGCACGATTAGTCCCCAAACTGCAGGCTAGGAGATGACTCCTGCAGGTGAGCATAAGGTTTGATGAAGTCCTTGCTGGGTGGTGGGACTAGAGCCAGAGGCCTTACTGGATTCATAAGTCAAGAAGCAGATACCCAGATTTCTGCCCCTAGATTAGACAGAGTAACGTGGACCAGATTTACCTGCTTCCTGGAAACAACTCAAACCAAACAAACAACAAGCAGATGAAACCCAGCCAGATTCAAGTACATGGAATTAGGTTTTCTTTTTTTTTTTTTTTTTTTTTTTTGGTGTTGGAGCAAGAACAGGGGACTTTGCACTTGCTAGGTGAGCATTCAAGACATCAGATATCATGCAGTGAAGGACACTGGTCCTTGAAGGGAGAAAAATAAACTAGATGAATCATGAACTCATTCCAGCCAGTTGCCTGCAGGATTTACAGGGATGTGCAGAGAGAGGAGATTCTCAGTAGTTCTTGGTAGTTCTGTGAATTTGAAGTGGTGGCAGAAAGGGTGGATAACTGAAGCTTATATGGTGTAATAACAGAAAGAAGACAAAGAAGGAAGGAGAGAGAGAGAGAGAGAGAGAGAGAGAGAGAGAGAGAGAGAGAGAGAGAGAAAGAGAGAGAGAGAGAGTTTTGTGGACCTGTAGTGTGTACCCTCTAGCCTTCAGTTGTAATTTATCAGTACTTTTACATGAACAAAGTTGTTGTCCTTAGAGCAATCTCAACACTCCCATAGGGCCAAGAAAGTTTGTGTTACTCCCAGCTAAGTGGAAGGCTTCAAAATTCAAAGAGTATAATGCATACTATTCAACAGCATTTTATATTAATGGTAGGGCCAGGACAGTGTTTAAGAATATTTATTTCAAGGCCCAATCATGGGCTAGCAAGATAGGTGGCTTAGTGGTTAAATGCACTGGTTGCTTTTCCAAAATACCTATATTCAATCCCCAGGGCCCATAAGGTAGCTCACAACAATCTATAACTTCAGTCCAGGGCATCTGACACTCTCTTCTGACTTCCAAGGATACCAGACATGCAAGTGATGCATACATATACATACAGGAAGATGCCCATCTACATAAAATAAATGAAATAAAAAACCCAAACATATCTAGCACCCCATACAGCAAAGTTTATAATGTTTGGAATACTTTAAAAATAGCAGTTATGGGGCTGGAAAGATGGCTCAGAGGTTAAGAGCACTGTCTGTTCTTCCAGAGGTCCTGAGTTCAATTCCCAGCAACCACATGGTGGCTCACAACCACTTGTAATGAGATCTGGTGCCCTCTTCTGGCCTGCAGGCCTACACGCAGGCAGAACATTGTTGTATGCATAATAAATAAATAAATCTTTTAAAAAAATAGCAGTTATGAAAATAAATATGACTCATAAATAAGGGTTAGAAATTATCCAAATCAGATGCAGAAATACCACAAGTACTAGAAAAAGTTACCTAAAAATTATTATTGTTATATTTAGATATGCAATAAGCTGGAAGAAAGACTAGTCATAATAAATTAGAAAATTAAATATATAAAAACTAGAATAAACTAGATATAAAATACACTGGGTAGAGAGTATTCACAAACTAAACACCAGAGAAGAGAGACTCTTGAAGTTGAAGTTACAGCTATAGTAACCATGAAGATACAGCTATAGTATCCATGACAACATAGCTATAGTAACTGTGAAGATACAGCTACAGTAATAATGAAAATACAACTACAGTAATCATGAAGGTACAGCTATAGTAACCATGGCAATATTGCTACAGTAACTGTGATGATACAACTATAGTAACCATGAAGATACATCTACAGTAACTATAAATATACATCTACAGTAACCATGGAGGTACTGTTACAGTAACAATAAATACACATCTACAGTAACCATGAAGATACAGCTACAGTAACCATGGAGGTATAGCTACAGTAACCTTGGAGGTACAGCTACAGTAACCATGAAGATACAGCTACAGTAACCTTGGAGGTACAGCTACAGTACAGTAGATGAAGATACATCTACAGTAACCATGAAGATACAGTAACCATGAAGATACAGCTACAGTAACCATGAAGGTACAGCTACAGTAACCATAAATATACAGCTACAGTAACCATGAAGATACAGCTAGAATAAACATGAAGACACAGCTATAATAACTGTGAAGATACAGTTATAGTAACTGTTCCGAATGGACACACAGAGAAAAAAGATCAAGATTAATTAAATCAGGACAACTTCAATGGGCACAATTCACATCTGGTAAGAGAGAAGAAAGGCAGGAAGACATGCTGCAAGAAACAGTGGCCCCAATTCTCTCAAATTATACCAATGCCATAGTTATCAAACTGTGAGAAGCTACTGATGAAGAAGAAATCCTAAAAGCAGCGGTGGAAAAAAGACACGTTAGCTATAGAGAAATAAAACGGAAATGAGTAGATTCAGAAGCCAATGGAAGACATTTTTGTTTACTTTTTGAGATCCTATTTTAATTACAACATTTCTCCATTTCCTTTCCGCCCTCCAAATGCTCTTATATACCTCTTCCTACTCTCCTTTACATTTAAATTTAAAGCCTCTTTTAAATTTATGGCCTCCTTTTCCAGTGATTTTTATTGCATGTGTGTATGTATTTGTATATACACATATATTCCTAAATAAAACCTGTTGAATCCGTATAATGTTACTTGTATGTATGTTTTCAGTGCTGACTGTTTGGCACTAGATAACCAGTTGGTGTGCTCTTCCCTGGGGAGGACCATCTCTCCTGATCCAAGCTTTACTAAGTTGCTTGTAGTTCTTTGTGTAGGGCCGAGGCCTTGTGGACTTCCCCCATCTAGTATGGCATGTTCCCTGACATCCTCCTTGTTCAGGTCACATTTGGTCAGTCATGTTGGTGGCTTTAGAGGTAAAGCTTCTGATGTTGCTACGAAACATAATCTCAGAAAATTCCAATCCTCTGTCTCTTACAACGGTTCCACCCCCTTCTGCAGAGTTCCTTGAGCCTTAGGTGTGGGAGTGTTTTGTAGCTGTATCCATTGGGAGTGGGCTCTAGAACTCTACATGTTGATTGGCTGTGGTTTTATGTATTAGTCTCTATATATTGCAAAGAGAAGTTTCCTTGATAAGGGGTAAAGACTACACTTATCTGTGGGTTAAAGACAAATGCTTATGTATTATTATTATTATGGATTATGGTAGTTTAGTAAATTAGTGGCTTTAGATTTTCTTCCAATAACCATGATTCCACTAGCACTGAGTAATTAGCTAGGATTCCCACGCCAGGCACGGTATCTCTTTTGTTGAGTAGGTCTTAAGTCCAATTACAGAGCAGCTGGTTACCACTAGGTTTAGATTGTTTTAGAATCAAGATAGTCTAAACCATGTTCAATCTGTCAAGACCTTGATCTAGACCATGAAAACTGCCTATGGACAGAAGTACCAGGCACTGGTTACACAGGTCACCACATGGAGAAGGGATAGGGACTGGCTAACATGGACAGTTGCAGGTAAATAATAGAATTCCAACAGACCTTGACAAGGCATACCTCAGCTCCGACCACCCTGGCTTGAACCTTGACATGGAAGCCAGACAGCGCTGGTGCTGGTTTGTCATCTGAGAGACCTCAGGTTCACTCAAGTTCACAGTCAAAAAGATGGCAGTCTCAGAAACAGAATCTCCTTGCCTTTGAGAAACAAGGAAGACAGTATCTCTGCCTGCTTGTGGATGGTCATTTCCATGTGTAGCGAGGCAGTACTGGGGCAAACAGGTGCTGAGCAGAACTTCCCAAACTCTTTTTCTTTGATTAAAAGAACTTTATACAATATATTTTCATCATAGTCTTTCCCCTTCCCCGACTTCTCCCAGAGCCCCTCTACTTCCCTATCCACTCGACTTTATATTTTCTCTCTTTCAAAAAAACCCCACACAACACAGAATGAAAATCAAACCAAACAAACAAAAAAACCCAGTAAGACAAACAACAACAACAAACCCAATCCAACCCAAACCAAAGGCCCCCCCTCCCCCCCCCCCCCCCGAGGAAAACCCCATGGAGTTAGTTTTGTGTTGCCCAACTACTACTGGGTATGTGGGACCTGCTCTGGAGTGTGGTTGCTGTCCTAGGTAATACTCCATTGGAAAAACTAATTTCCCCTTTCCCAGGGGGTATCAATTGCAAACAGTTTCTCGGTTAGGGGTAGGACCCCTATGGCTGCTTCCCTCTCTCCGTTCTGGGACTCCCTCTGGCTTGAACTTGCACAAGTCTTATGTGTGCTGCCATGGTCTCTGTGAGTTCATATGTGTATCAGTCCTGTTGTGTCTGGAAGTCACCATTTCCTTGGAAGCAGCCGTTACCTCTGGCACACGGATCGTCCCATTATTTTTGAGGTTAGAGCTTTCTCATGACCTCAAACATTATTTCCCCATAGAGTCAAATGGAAAGATCCTTTGTCATATAAATGCTCCCTGGAGTTCATCTTCTGGGTCCTCCTTATGTGTTAACGCCCTGGCTCAACTGGTGGTGTGCGGTGGTGGGCATTCTCACTCTGCTGATGAGAAGCAAGAATCTCAGAGAGTCGAGTCATAAGCCTGAGGCCACAATGCAGGGACATGACCTGATCTAGGGTTCAAAGTCAGACACTGGTCTAAGTCAAGTAAGCTGCAATATATTCTATTACCTTCTATGGCAAGTTCAGATTTCAGAGTTAATGGAGGAAGAGACAGGGGCGCACACAGCCTTTGAAGTGGAGCTGGGCTAGGTTTGTGTGATGAGGGAAGTTCCTTCCAGCATGTGAGCAGACAGAGACTGAATGAAGCTGCCTGTCTGGGTGACATTGCTTAGCAGTGACTGAGGAGCCTACGATGAGATGTGGAGAGCTCTGAAGAGCAAGCAGCAGCCGATTGGAGTCTTACAGGGACAGGGCTTATTTTTACGTTTAATAGACACTAAGGGCAGGTAGGCAAGCTCTACAAAGTGGGTAGACCCTAAATAGGACATGCTTCCTTGGGTTTTCAAGAGCTTTTGCATTTTGTAGATTTAAATGTTAAAATATTTGTATTTTATTTGCAGCATGTAGACTGGTTGGATGTGTAAGAATTTCGGGTTGAGACTGGAGACATAGCTCATTAGCAGAGCACTCACTTAGAATTTGTGGAGCTCTAGGCTCAAACCTAAGCACCACAAAAATCAATCAAAAACAAAAAAAGAAAAGACAAAAGAAAATTCAGTTCAGTGCCAGCAAGCTTTGAACTATTGGTCCTAATCTGCTGCAGAGAAATAAGCCACACATGGGATGATTTTAATAAAATAATAATAAAAAACCCTTCCCAGTCCCATTTATATAATACTGTCCAAATTCATATTGATAAAGTGGCTATTTGTGGTTCTATTTTTGATTTTTTTAAAAATTTTTTTTTGAAACAAGGTTTCTCTGTATAACAGTTCTGGCTGCCCTGGAGCTCGATTTGTAGACCAGGCTAGCCTCAAACTCACAGAGATCCACCTGGCTGTGCCTCCCAAGTGCTGGGATTAAAGACATGTGCTACTGCAGCCCATTTTGTTGTTCTATTTTAACGGATTGATCTCTTTGTCACATCTACCTCTTTAAGAATGTTCTAGCACAGGGCTGGAGAGATGGTGAAGAGCACTGGCCGCTCTTCCAAAGGACCAATTCCCAGCACCCACATGGCAGCTCACAACTGTCTGTAACTCCAGTTCCATGGCAAAACACTGATGTCCATAAAACAAAAACAAACAAAAGCACAATAAAAGAGAATGTTCTAGCACAATACACACTAGAATTCACTACATTATTGGAACCTCTCAGAGAGCATAGCTCACATTTCATTTTGCATTAGGGTTGATTTCCCTAAAAGGTTGTACTTATGTTTCTAAGCTTGTTGAAAGCAGAGCCCATTTCCTCAAAATTTCTTAATTCCTCTAGGGCCAGTGTGATACTGTTTAGAGAAATGTGGAAAGGAAGCTGCTGCCTGGCTGCTGGTGTCCCAAACCTTCCTCCCATGTCTGCACAGGTGCAAAGGGACCACTGTCCCTGAAGCCCTGATATATGGCCTCCTCTTACTCAAGAAGTGTGAATGCCTGAAACCAAAGCATTCAACTCCACATTTAGCATCTGTACTGTACTACAGCTACATATAACAACATGTACTGCACAGTGATGTCTTGGCCAACAGTGGACCATACATGTGTCAGCAGTCCTGCGTGACTGCATGATTTGGTGATGTCATAGCCAAAAGCATACATTTATTCGATGAGACATGTAATAACAAGTCATCTAAAGAGACGTCTCAAAAAATGTTGCTATTAAGTGATACATGACTTTATTGCATTGTTTTTATATAGCTATGTATATAAATATACACACATATGACAGTATTTAATTTATAATTAAGTCCCCTAAAAGATTAGTAACAGTGAGTTATAAAATAGAACAATTGCCTTTTTAATACATATTTCTGTTTTTAATTAAGATAGAATTACTCCATTTCTTCCCTGGCTTTCATCATCAACTCCTTCTACATAACCAGTCTTTGTTCCCTCACAAATTCAAGGCCTCATTTTCCTTAAGTGTTGTTGTTGTTGTTGCATATATACATAGGTGCATAAACAGAAAAATAACTTGTTGAGTCCCTTTTAATGTTACCTGTTTGTGTATGATGTCAGGGCTGACCACTTGAAATTGGACAACCAATTAGAGGACTTATATCCTGGCTATAACCAATTCTTCCCCTCTTGGCAGTTCTCAGTTGCCTGTAGTTCTTTACCTAATGATAGAACCCTGGGAGATTTCCCTCTACACAGATATTTCTCTGATCTCTTTCCATTTATCCTCACATTTCTACCAATTGATGTCAGTCTTAGCTTTCCATCTCTCATATCTCAGGTATAACCTTTTCTACACATAGGCAGAGCAAGATAGACTTGGGGGACTGATGGGTCTTTTATATATTTCCTTTTTTATTTAAGGAATAATAAATTTTATTCCTAATTTATTTCTTAAAATTTTTGAGATTATAATATAATTACATCATTCCTTTTCTCCTTCCAATCCTTCCATATACCCTCCCTTGCTCTCTTTCAAATTCATGGCCTCTTTTCTCATATACATGTATGCATTTGTATATATTCCTAATACATCAATACAACCTGATCAGTCGGTTACTTGTGTGCATGTTTTCAGGGCTGACCATTGGGTATGAGATAACCAATTAGTGTGCTCTTCCCTGGGCAAGACTACCCCTCTTGCCCATCTCGCCCTCAGAATTCCTTAGTTGCCTGTAGCTCTTTGTACAGAGTTGAGTCCAGGTGGGCAGAATAGTCGTCAACAATGTACTGCAACAAATGTTATTTAAGGCTTGTACATTACTCTGTAATTTTCTGTTTAATATTTTTGGATTGAGGTTGAATAACTATGGATGATTGAAAGCCTAGAAAGTTACTTCCACTGAAGTGCTCATTGTACTCATAGAGTTCAAGGACAAAGAATTGTTCACTTCATTCTGCTTCACTTCTAGGTGGGTCTGTCATTTCACAGTGGAAGGGGAAGCGTAAGGGGTTTAGACAAAACATTCAGAATGCTAACTGCTGAGGTCTAAACCCTGTCGACCCATTATGAGAACCTTGTATACACTCCTTGATCATTTGTGTCATCCTGATTTATTTAGTGACAAAGCCCAGGACTCTGGTGACCTTACAGTGTCTTCTGCATGCTAGGCACCTTAGAAGAACATTTAGTTGTGAGCTATCTCACTTCTCTTGGGGAGGTAAGTTACTTTAGCCAGTTTAAACATAGAGGAAACCGAGGCCAGGGAGCTAACCAGTGGCAGGCCAGGGACACAATATAAACATTCTCAACTTTAACCCACATCCTATGTTTCGGTCACTTAGTTTTAACCTCACAAATGGACATGCAATGACATCTATTTCATTTGTTCCCATTGAAGTGTGACTTGACCTCCTTGCTCGGTGAACATCCTAAGGCTAAGCTGGAGTGTCCAAGTAACTTGCTTAAAGGGCTAGTGTGTCTGGGATTAGAACTTCCATTTTCTCAAGCCCAGTGTCTTTACTTACTGTACTGTATTGCTCTAACCTGGAGTAATCCAAGAGCAAGGCACAGTCTTTAATGAAAACTTGAGGACACTGTATGACTTGTCTTTGGAACATAGAGATGCCCCGGCTCTGGTTACCAGTAACCCTGAATGCAATGCACTGGCCCCAGAATGTTCCCTCGGGGCCCTGGGGGAAGGGGCAGAGGAGACTTAGAAGCAGCCCAGCTACTTCCCTGAGAAAGAGAGTTCTGTGTCTGCCTCCAATGGATGGAACAGCTGGAGGTAGCCCTGTACCTCACTTTTCTGTGTATAAATAAGCCCAGGGCCATATGCTGGGTGGTGTGGAAGGTTCTCAACCTTCCCATCTTATTTGTTGATATCCCCAACAATGCATAAGAAGTTGTCTTTGCATGTCAAATAGACATTCTTTTTCTCTACTATCCCGTTTCTTTTTGTGGTCCCAATTGTGTGAGCTCAGTATGGGCTATTTCTTTAAGAACTACGGTACCATTCTCTGAATCTGACATCGTTTCAATGAATCCCAATGATGAGAGATTTATATTTTAAGCCAATCACCCATACAATTAGAAAAAAACCCACCAAGGTGTCAGGTATTCCCATATAATACACTGACAAGTCAGATTATATGTCCAGAAGTGCCTCAAAAAATTGTTCCCATGTCACCAAGAAGCAGAGAGCGGAACTGCAAAGCATTTACAAAGCAGGAGCTGACACTAGGCATATTTGAACACCATGAGATATGGTATCACTAGGGACAGAGTGTGAGTTTAGTTAATAATGAATGACATAGCCCATAAAATACCATTACACAGTGTTCAGGGCCCAAGAATGATGACATAATTATTAGGAGACTGGGAGATTAAGATACGATTTTTAAAAACATGACAGGGGAGGGTGTAATTGGGGAGACAAAATACACAGGAAGTTTGTAATTTACATGTCAAAATACCTTTTTCATGTTTTGATTGGATTAGACGCTGCCTTTCCACTCCATTTATCCTGACTTCAATTAGAGGCAGCCGAAATGACATCTCACGTTCACATTCTTGACACCCACTGCTCACGGGCACTTTCTAATTCTAACCGACAGAAAGGGGGAAAGGGAAGCCCAGTTTTGCCTCTGTCATGCACTTTTTACTTAACCCCTAATTTGCTTCTAAATGAGCCTGTCACTGAGGTTTGCTGGGCTGTGTACACAGGCTGCCACGCCTGGTCTGGGTGGGAGCTTCAGCCATAACAGTGCTGCAGCCTGATAGGAGGGAGACCTAGGGACTCCTGAGCTGAAGATGCACAGATTTCTTCAGGAACAGGATGGGTGAGACACTTGCTGAAGAGCCAGGCTGTCTGTCAGCACCCTGTACTCATGGTGTCTGGCTATCTTGCAGAAACTATTCAAAGCCGAGACTGTAGGGTAGCAAACATGTTCTCTGGCTATTTGTTTTAAGTGTATCAAAGTGACGAGATGCCAAGTATCTGTTGAAGCACCATTTCTGGATAAGCCTATGAGCTTGTTACAATCAGTAGATGGAGTAGAGAATATCCACCTTTACCGATGTGAGTGGGCAGCATCTGATGTGTTGAGGGGCCTCGTAGGAAAACAAGAGAAGGCACAGGTAGGTGAATCCATACTTCCTGTTTGAGTTGGGACATTCCTTTCCTCCTGACCACAGACAAGGCTTGGAGTTCCTTGTTCCCAGGCCTCAGGGCTCTGACTGACTCTTGTCACTAGTTCAACTGGTCTCTACCTTGTGCGTGAACCATGGTGGTACTTCTCATCTTAAACATGTAGCCAGTTCTCATGTCTCTCTCTCTAACCTTAGTACACTCCTTTCCTTTCCTGGGTTCTTTTCATACTGGATTTCACCCAGACGTAGGCTGAATGCATTTGGTGGGTATAAGTTCTAAGGTTTTTGTTTTGCCTTGGATTTCTGCTACCTTCTTCTCCCATAGACCTGGTTGTCTAAGGCCTGTCTGAAAGCTATTAGTAAAACATTCAGTTTTTTCTTGTCTTTTTGTGCTGCTATGAGTCCTACATCTAAGAACTTGAAGTCACTAAGTGCCCAGCTGGCAATGATCATTAAATGCAAGGCATAAAGATATCATTACAGTCTCATCTGTTTGATGGAAGAGCCTAGCCTATGCTTTTTATCACCCCGATATTTTTCTTTATATCAGATGCAACGAGGATGCTATGACTAGGCACATTTCTGAATATATACTGGCAATGAGTCTCCTAGGTAGACCACAAGTTTATGAGTGACTGGTAAGTATGTCCCTGCCTCCCGTTTATCAAGTGTCCAGTTACAGTTGTGAAAAGCGATGCTTCACTTAACCCTCAGGCCAATTAAGTGCCGCCTGGTAGAAGTGGCGGGCAGGCTCACCCTCGCAGGTGCTAGCACGGTTTCTCTTACCAGTCTTGCTCACTGGCTGTTCGTCAGCAGCTTTAAGTTGGAGGCTATTTATTTGGCTTGTTGACTAGTTAATTTTTTATAGTTCTTAAGATGACAAAACTGAGCAGATTTTAATAAGAGAAACTATTCAGTGTTCTAGAAAGACAACAGAGTGAGAAAGCTGGATATCCTAAGTTTCCAATCCCCTTTGGCCATTTGCTAATTGTGTTGCTTTGTACTAGACACATCCCTCTACGAGCCTCAGTCCCCTCAACTGAAATTGGAGCAATAGCAAGGCTTATTAGAAACTGTGTAAAGCATATTAAGTGCTTTGCAGAGAAGTTGGTATAGTGAAGCGCAGTGGTACCCTCTGTGTGCACAGGAGACTAGCTGCATGTTCCACATGCACAACTCTGCTTGCTCAAGCCCCAACATGAAATGACACAGTATTTATACAAAACTAATACATGTCCACACATGTACTTTAAGTCATTGCTAGATGGCTTGTACCTACTGTCATACTAACACTGTGAATATAGCTGTTATACTTTACTGTTCAGGGAACAATTACAAGAAAGAAATCTATGCAGGCCCAACTTTCTGTTTGTGTTAATTTTCAACAGAGTTCATCGAATCCTTGGAGGTGGAGCCAAGATGAGTTGACACTGAGGCCCAAATGTACTTGGTAAAACTTAGATGTCATTTATTATTTCATATTCAGCCTCATTTTCTGACTATTCACACTGGTCATTAGCTTCATACTCAGTCACAGAGGATCACCTCTAACAGATGGAACATGTTAATAAGAAGCTTCCTCATGTGCCACAAATTCCACTCTAATCACTACAGGAGGAATCCTCCCATCGTGTTCACGTGATTTTGAAGATCAGAATCAGAACTGAGACTTAGATATTAAAAACACAGGACCATAGCCAATCATCTCAGTCCCCCAACTTCCAGCACAAAAGTTTCTACCTCAGATATGCCATGGTTGATGTGGTGAAAGGCCACTGTGAGGCAGACCAAAAGGAAACACCAGACAGTGTTCTCTTGAGGGACAGAACAGAAGATGTATCTCCTAGCCATCCATCCATCCATCCTTCCATCCATCCATCCATCCATCCATCCATCCATCCATCCATCCATCCACGAAGATGCACAGTTTTATTTTAAGGAATTCATTCCATCAAGGCAGCAGATAGTTGACACAGAGTTGGTGTTCTTGCATTGATTCTACAATCCAGAGCCTGGAAGTTTAGGCATAGTTGCTGTGACGTTTTTTGAAGCACAATTGTTCTTCAGGAAACCCCATTCTTCACCCCTAGGGCCTTTAAGGTTGGATGTGACCTATCCATACTCAAGGGACAGTCTGCTTTCCCTAAAGTCTACCAGAGATTTTAAATTTGAACCACATCAGAAAGAAAAAAACCCTAAGCAGCAATATGTAGACGTGTATTTGATCAAACAATGGGCCATCATGGCCTACCAAGTTGATACTTAAAATAACCACAGGAAGACCCCTAAGTTGGCCTGTGAGAAACCTTAATGATACTTCTTCCACCAATTATTTTCCCTCAATTTGGCAGAGGAGAAAATGGGAAGAAAAGACAAAGTAAGGGAATGGAGGCTAATACGGATTAAAACTGTCCTTCAGTCTGAAGCTCAGGAGCTAGAGAAACACATCATTAACTGCTGGCAGCTGCCTTCCCAAACGCTGCCCAAATTTCATTGGTACTGTTCAAATGGTCTTTGTTGACAACAGAGAAATCGAATCAGAACGTGAAATGTATATGGGCAACATGTTCAGAGGACCTGCACTCTTGTCAGTGATTTGCTGGGTGTTCAATTCCAGTCTGGCTCAAAACTTTTTTTTTAAAGTGCCTGGGGGAGGAATTTAACTATTTAATTATCCACTTCATAGTTTGAAAATACTTAGTGGGTGATGTTTATTTATTTGTTTATTAAGAAATTTTTTATTCATTTTACATACCAACCACAGACCACCCTCTCCTCCCTCCTCCAGCCCCACCCCAGGCCTTTCCCTCCAAACCCACACCCCATGCCCTCCTCTGAAAAGGTAAGGTCTCCCATGGGGACTCAGCAAAGCCTGGTACATTCAGTTGAGGCAGGTACAATTTCCTTCCCCTGCATCAAGGCTCTGCAAGGTGTCCCACCACAGATAATGTGCTCCAAAAAGCCAGCTCATGCACCAGGGATAGATCCTGGTCCTACTGCCAGGATCCCCTTAAGCAGACCAAGCTACACAATTGTCTTGCTTATGCAGAAGGCTTAGTCCAGTTCCACAGAGGCCCCACAGCTATTGGTCTAAAGTTCATGAGTTCCCACTAGCTTGGTTTGGTTGTTTCTCTAAGTTTTCCCATCATGATCTTGAACCCCTTGCTCATAGAACCTGTCTTCCCTCTCTTCTACCGGACTCCCGGAGCTCAGCCTGGTGCTTGGCTGTGGATCTCTGAATCTGCTTCCATCAGTTACTGGATGAAGGCTCTATGATGACAGTTAGGGTATTCACCAATCTGATTACCGGGGTAGACCAGCTCAGGTGCCCTCTCCACTATTGCTAGTAGTCTAAGCCGGGGTCATCCTTGTGGATTCCTGGGAACTTCCCTAGCCCTGGGTTTCTCCCTATTCCCATGATGTCTCCTTCTATCAAGGTCTCTCTTTCATTGCTCTCCCACTCCATCCCTGTTCCAGCTAGACCATCCCATCCCCCATCTACTATCCCCCATTGCCTCCCCTCATCCCCAGTTTGCTCATGGAGATCTCATCTATTTCCCCTTCCCAGGGTGATCCATGCATCCCTCTTTGGATCTTCCTTGTTAGCTGGCTTCTCTGCAGCTGTGAGTTGCAGTCTGGTTATACTTTGCTTTTTACATCTGGTATCCACTTATGAGTGAGTACATACTATGTTTGTCTTTCTGAGTCTGGGTTACCTCACTCAGGATGATATTTCCTATTTCCATCCATTTGTCTGCAAATTTCATGATGTCTTTTTTTTTTAACTGCTGAGTAGTACTCCATTGTGTATATGTACAACATTTTCTGTATCCATTCTTTGGTTGAGGGGCATCTAGGTTGTTTCCAGGTTCTGGCTGTTACAAATAATGCTGCTTTGAACATAATTTCTGGCTCAAAACTTTGACAGCAGCAAGCGCTGAGCAATGGAAATGAGTTGGGCGTCTCTTTCTCATGGCGGACAGGAGATGACTCCAGGCTGCCAGTTTTGCAGATTCCAGGATGAAATGAACTCTATTTTATTTTAAATGTTATTAACAGAAGTTGTTTTAACAGTCAATATTGAAGTGAACATTGAACTCGCTTCTGCTTTAAATTTGGGTTTGGTTTTATTCTACTCAGTAAAACTAAAGTGATCATTGTGCAATCTCCAACCTGCATTTAAAGCATCTGTTATCTCCCTCCAGGATCTTGTTCCCTTGTTCAAGCACATCTGTGCCGATGAGCAGGTCTGCCTCCATCTAATTCTCAACTGGACATCTCCCTGTTGTCTGCCATCATAGTTACTACAGACAAAAGAGCTCCCCCCAAATTGTTTTCTCCTCCATACAACCCATCTCTCCTCCACCTTCCCAATCCTGAAAACCATCCTCCTGCCATTTTTTTAAAATTATGTTTTAAATTGAAATAGAATTACATTGCTTTCCCTCCTTGCTTCCCTTTTTCCAGCCCCTCCCAGCTACCACTCTAGAAGCCCTTCCACGTCCCCTCAACTCTCAAGTTGATAGCCTTTTTTTCTTTGATTACTATCATTATACACACATACACATGTGCATACACAAATATTATGAGTACAACTTGCCGAGTCCATTTTTGTTGCATGTATATGGCTTTCGGGCTGACCACTTTGCACTGGACAGCCAGTAAGGTGGCTCATCCCTGGGATAGGCTAATCCTCGTCCTAACACTCATGACTTGGCTGCAGTTCTTTGTCTAGGGGTAAGAACCTGCAAAATGCACCCTTTCACATTACACATCCACCAATACTGTCATTGTTCTAATCTTGCTCATGCAACCATTTTTAGAAGAGACTGTTTCATGGAGTATTCCGGTATTCTGGCTCTCACAGTCATTCTGCCCCTTCTACTCCTGTTCCCTGAGCTATAGACACAGAAGCTGTGATATAGATGTATTCCTTCTGGCTCTGCTCCCCACAATATGTTTATCTCTGCATTGCATCCTGTTATGGTTTTCTCTGATGCTTTCCATTTGCTATAAAGAGAGGCTTCCTCGAAGAGGGGTGGTAGTTATACTTATCTGTAGACATAAGGATTAGATTTAGAACGTAGTAAGGAGTTATGCTGGTCTAGCAAAGTGGTGATAGTATGTCCTTCAACAGACAATGATATTGAAAATGTGATATATATATATATATATATATATATATATATATATAAATATATATGGATTTTCTTTTCTTTTTTTTCTTTTTTCTTTTGGTTTTTCGAGACAGGGTTTCTCCATGTAGTTTTGGTGCCTGTCCTGGATCTCACTCTGTAAACCAGGCTGGCTTTGAACTCATAGAGACCCACCTGGCTCTGCCTCCTGAGTGCTGGGATTAAAGGCGTGTGCCACCACCACCTGACACATAATGGATTTTCTTTTCAGTTGTAAATAAAAATGAAACCATTAACTGCATGTAAATGAATGGACCTAAAAAACACTACATTGAGTGAGGGAACCTAGACTCGGGAAGACAAAGTCTACATGACCTTTCTCATCTGTGGCTCCTATCCAGATTCTAAATGCTAATGAGGCCGTGCATCTGTTTATTCGGTTAAAAACCCAAATGGGAGAGAAAAGAATGTAAGGGCCTGAGGAGGGAGAGGAGTGCTGTGCTGTCTTCTGGACATGCCATGACTGTTGTGCCCAGAAACTCACAGCAGTTGTAGTTACCTGCACAAGTTCAAGCCTGTTCAAAGCTCTGGCATGGAAGCCCTGGAAGCTACCAACCTCGCTGGGACCATTGTCAGTTGATGACTGCTGGGGACCAGGGAGTCATTTCTCTGTAGGAGTGTGACCACTAGTAGGGTCCCCAGCTCCAGTATATGACCCCACATGCATGCATACATGCACACAAGGATAACACTAATTGGACACAGTAGGTTAAAAGTTAATTATAAAAGGGTGACATGAAATAGGAAGGAAGATCAGATGGAGAGTCCTTGGGGGAAGTTGGATGGTCAGAGTGATAGGTAGATGTGATCAAGATACATTGTATGCATGTATGAAAATTTCAAAGAATAAAAAAAAATCCCACTAGGCAGTGGTGGTGCATGTGTTTAATGCCAGTACTTGGGAGACAGAGGCAGGTGGATCTCTGTGAGTTCAAGATCAGCCTGATCTACAGAGACAGTTCCAGGACAGCCAAGACTCACAAAACAAAACAAACTAAACACCCTGATTTGGCCTGGAGAGATGACTTACCAGATAAGAGCACTGGCTGCTCTTCCAGAGAACCCAGGTTCAATTTCTAGCTCCTGCATGGTAGCTCATAACTGTCTAAAACTCCAATTCCAGAGCACTTGGCACCCTCACACAGACATATACACAGGCAAAACACTAATGCACATGAAATAAGTAAAGACTAAAAAGAATCCAACTACTTTATTTTTCTCATTACTTCCATTGTAGCAATTCATCCATCAGCAGGTTCCACTTCCTGGACTTCTGCTCGCTTCCTTTGCCTCCCAATGCCTCACCCCTCTCTGTGGAATCTGAAGCAGCACTGGAGACAACCTTTCTCCTTCCATATGAGCTCATCTTCTGCTCTGTAATCCCCACCCCACACAGCAGTGTGGGCCATGGAGCTCCACAGAAGAGTCAGACACCACCAGCCCTTGGTGCAAACTCCTCAAGGTACTTCTACTGACTCTTGACAGCATGTTGGCGCCTTTGCTTGGATTTATCAGGCCTCCAAGAGAGCGTTTGCTGGACTCCTTTTCAACCCTTCCCTTGTCTCTGGTCATTTTGTTTCTTCTCACCTCACTGTTTAAACCCCAAAATGAAAAGGACGGGGAGACAACAGTTTCCCTCTCACTGTCACATCTTTTTATAAACCACGAAGTCCAGTTAGTGCTTGCTTGCATGGGACTGGGCCTGGGGTCATCCACTGGAGCATTCCATTGCATTAGCATTTGTTACATGTATAACACACATCATCTATGTGCATATACATACACATATATGGATGATGAATATGTGAGACTGAAGTTACTAAAGTTTGGTGTTCTTAAGTTAAAAGCATGATGCTATTTAAGGTGTCTGAGCTTTCTAGTTCAGTAAGTAGTGCGGATTTTCTTTAATAATAAATTTGTTGGCTAGGGGAGTACAAAAGACTCCTTAAACATTAGAGGCAATTGACATTTCCATTGGTTGCTTCCAGGAACTTAAATGTAAGATTCTATTGCTCAAGACACTACACACTTTGGACACAGGGCTTGGAGCTGGAATTGACCTAGAAGTCTCTTCCCCAAGGATTAGTTCTTACAGTTTCAAAAGGGTCAATGCAAGTGGCCAAGGGAGAAATACAAGCAAGGGTCCCATTAAGCTGGGAAGCCTGTGAACTACCGCAATGACCAGCCTGACAAAATCATGTAATAATGACTTTATCTTGGGTCTAACAGCTATCTAATTGGACATAAGGGCTGCTTAGTAAGAGGGAATTCATGTCTGAAACATTGCCAACTACTCATGACTAGAGAGGTCTTGAACCCAAGAAGAGAACCAATTACTGCCTTTTTTCAAAGCAAAAATAATTTCTAACTGTATTTTAAATATTTATCCTTAACTCACAGGTAAGTGTAGATCTCAACCCTCATCGAAAGCTTATTTTTTGGTTTTGTTTTGTTTTTAGCAGATGGAGTATAGAGTAAAGGACTGGAGGCAGAGTTGTGATCGCCTAGGAAAGGGGAAAAGAATAGAACAGTGGTTCTCAACCTGTGGATCATAACCCCTTTGACAAACCTCTACATTTACATTATAATTCATAACAGTAGCAAAACTACAGTTTTGAAGCAGCAACAAAAATAATTTTATGGCTGGGGGTCACCACTACATGAGGAACTGTATTAAAGTGTCACAGCATTAGGAAGGTTGAGAACCATTGGACTAGACAGTCAAATAAGGGCCATTTGAAGGATTGTATGGGAACCTAATACAGTAGAAGCTTCCTAAAATATAGACATATATGAAAGTGATCTAAATGGAATTGCCAAATAATGAGGGAGACAGAGCCTCAACTGGACATCTCTCATCACCAAATGAAACCTCCAGTTCTGGGAATTGGTTACAACTAATTGAGTTGTTGGCCAAAGGGACCCTGTGGAAACTCCCAAACAACTCAGGCTGTTGCCAAGGCTAGGAGTTGCTCTCACAAACTGATGGTAAGGTCTATTGTTGAAGACAACACCTATATAACTCATTGAACACAGAGAAGTTTAGCTGGTGCTCACACAGAACTTTCATCTCTACTGACTAGTGTTCATGGTACTGGAAGGCACTCTGCACACCGCCAAAGGAAAAGTGTGAATACCAACCTAGCTAAAACCCTTCTATCTACGATGGTGACATGCCTTCCAGATGCATTAGTGCAGTAGTAGCAAAAAGCTTGTGGGAATATCTTAAAACCACATCTAATTGAATTTAAGGCTCACTTCATGAGCTGGAACCTATCCTTGACACTGCTCAGGTGAACCTGAGACTAGATAGGCCAGGGACCTAGGGGCAATCCAAATATTGCTATTCTTCTATACTCATAAAATAGTGTCTTCCTCAGTCATCATCAGAAAAGCTTCCTTCTGCAGTAGATGGGAACAAATACAGAGACTCACAGCTGGACAATGTGCAGAGAGTGAGAGACCTCAGAACATTCAGCCATAATGGGAAGTCTCCATCAAATCCCTCCCCTTGGGGTTCAGGGAACCCTGCAGAAGAGGAGGCAGAAGATTCTAAGAGCCAGAGGGAATGGAGGGCAGCAACAAACAAGGTCTTCTAAACATTCCAGGACTGATGTACATATGAATTTACAGAGGCGAAACAGCAAGCTCAGGGCATGTTCAGATCTGGGCCAGATGGGGTCCTTGTACTGAGAGGGCTAGTGGACACAAGATTCCTATCCCTAACCCAGACACTATCTCTAGTCACTAACCACTTGCAAAGGAAAAAACTAGTTTTCTTCAATGTAGTCTCACTGAGTATACAGACTACTCTTAAGGCCAGGTCCCATGCCCAATACAAAACAAACTCATTTGCACTTTTGGAGGTCCTTTGTCTCCTAATGATTTACCAGGGCTTTTTTGTTTGTTTGTTTGTTTTGACCTTCTAGGTCTGTCTTAGGTTTCTATTGCTGCAAAGAGACACCATGACCATAGCAACTCTTATAAAGGAAAACGTTTAATTGTGGTGTCAGTTACAGCTCAAAGGCTTAGTCCATTATTGTCATGGTGAGAAGCAAGGCAGTATATAGGTAGACGTGGTGCTGGAGCTGAGAGTCCTTACATCTTGATCCAAAGACAGCAGGAAGTGGACTGTCTTACTGAGTGTGGCTTGAGCATATAGGAGACCTCAAAGCCCACCTCCACAGTGACACACTTCCTCCAACAGGACCACACTTCCTCCAACAAGGTCACACCTCCTAATGGAGTCACTCCCTTTGGGGGCCATTTTCTTTCAAACCACTGTAAGGTCCTTTGTGTATATGTTATGGTTTCCGGTTTTGTGTTTTTATGGGATTCCTGTATGTGTGAACATGTGTGTCTCTGAATCTATATGTGTTTCTTGTGATTTTTCTTTGGCTCTCTTTCTTCAGTTTGTTTGTTTTGTTGTTTTCTGTTTTTAATTTAATTTTATTATTATTAAAATGTTTAGATTCCTGTTAGAATTCTAATGAGAGACAAAGAAAGGTTGTGGATTTGGATGGGTGGAGAGGATCGTGGAGGAGTTGGGGAGGAAACTGTAATCATAATATATTGTATGAAAAAAATCTATTTCCAATAAAGAAAAGAAAGAAAGATTTTTGTATTCATGTTCAAGAAGGGGGAAAAATCTGAACATGTGTAGTTGAGTAGTTGATTCTCTTCACCATAATTTTCAACTGACCAGGGCTATCAATCCATTCACATGATTCTAAACAGCTCTGGAAGAACGTACTTGCTGTTAGATGCATGAGATGTTAAATGAGTAACTGATTTAGTTTTGTATTTTCAAACTGATAATTTGTAAAGTCAGTACAAACAGGATGAGCACCTTCAGTTTTTGTAATAGCAGTCCTAAAATCTCATAGCTAGGGTGCTCTTACAGGTTGGTGACATTCACATACTGATAGCCTGAGCTACAGGGGAATGGTTAAGAATTGAGCCCTCATGTCACTTAAAAAACAGTTTTCCCACATAATCACTCCTGCATTGATTAGTGTTCTAAATGTGTCTTTATCTCTGTCCCATCATTCCCTACTCTGTGTGCATATTTAAATTCATGTCTTTCTCATCTATCTATCTATCTATCTATCTATCTATCTATCTATCTATCTATCTATCTAGCTATCATCTATCCATCACCTATCTATCTATTTCTATCATCTACCTACCCATCATCTATCTATTTGTCTATCATCACCATTACTATCAATCAATCAATCTATCTATCTATCCATTTACCATCTAGCTATCTAGTTCTATCATCTATCATCTTTCTACCTATCATCTATCTGTTTATCTATTATCATCATTATCTATCAGTCAATCAATCTATCTGTCCATCTATCATCTATCTATTTAGTTCTATCATCTATGTATCTATTTTCTATCATCTATCTATCTATCTATCTATCTGTGCATCTATCTATCTATCTATCTATCTATCTATCTATCTATCTATCATCTATCTTTTTGTTTCTTTTAAGACCACATGTCTAGATTCTGTTGTTAATTAAAATTGAGATCTGACAATTCCCAAAGTAAAAAGTACAAACCTTTGGGGGTATAGTTCAAGGCACTAGTAATAATGAAAAAATATATTTTAAGTAATTATTTTATCTTTGCAATACTATGAATGGAGCCAGGCTTCATGCATGATATGAAAGTGCTCTATCACTGAATTAGAGCCCCATTCGTGTGTTTAATTCACTATATGCTTCTGACCACTGAGTATAGTGACTGCTCCAGGAAGAGGAGCTGAGAACTTCTGCATTTTTGGTATATGTTTTCATAAGAGTATGTTGCTAATGACTTAACTTGCCAGTGAAAGAGAATTTACGTTCCATTCCAAGTGTGAAAACAAAACATTTGGGCCTTCCTTCATTCACCCAAAAGAAAGTTTTCTGAAAGTTTAACTAAACATCTCATTTCTCCTCACTTTTAAAACGATTTCCAACCCATGCTTTCTGACCCCTTTCCACCCGCTCCTGTTATTTACAGCCGGTGCTGGGTGTGCAGTGGCACCTTTCCACTTCCCTAAAGACCAAACTCGGCTCCCGTCCTAGTGGCTGACTGCCCCCTTAAGAGGCATGCCCAAAGTCTTAGGAAGGCATAGGGAATGGTTTTGAGTATGTAAATCAAAGATGCTGAGAGCATCAGCGCTGTAGGCCGTTGATTCAATGCAACATTACAAGGCTGGGGAAAGAAGGGCCTCTTTGGAAGGATGCTTGAAGCTTTCTTATGCTCATCATCAGCTCCTTCCCTGGACTGGACCACAGATCTCAGGGTAGTGCACGGTGCTCCCCAGCTGCGCTCTGAGTTGGTTACCGTGAGGTCCTACTTGTCATAAGGGAGTGGTTGCTATGAAGAAAGCTGTTCGGGTGAGATGGTTATTATTCTGCATTCTGACGATAAGTTTCTGCTCTGCGAATAAGAATCCTCCAACCAATTTAATATGTTGACTTGGGAGATTTCTGCAACTCATATGCCTCTAGATTATGCTTTTCTTAGTTAGGGTTTCTATTTCCACGATAAAACACCATGGCCAATAGCAACTTGGGAGGAAAGAATTTGTTTCACTTACACTTCCATGTTACAGCTCACCATCCAGGGAAGTCAGGCCAGGAAACAAGACAGGAACCTGGAGGCAGGAACTGTAGTAGAGGTCATGAAGGAGTGCTGCTAACTGGCTGTGTCTCCCTGGCTTGCTCAACTTGCTTTATTATAGCATTCCAGGATCAACTGCACAAGGATGCCACCACCCACAATGGGCTGGGTCCTCCCACATCAATCATTAATTAACAAAATATCTCGCTGACATGCCTACAGGCCAATCTCATGGAGTCATTTCTCAATGGAGAGCCTTTCTTCCTAAATGACTCTAGCTTGTGTCAGATTGAAAATACACTTAGCCAGGAAAGTGCTGCTTTCCCAGTAGTTGTTGGGAAGACATGTAGGATTGCAGACCTGAGATCTGAGTCACACTGTGCCCTGCCTAACATGTGTCCAAACAGAAGCTCCTTAATGTTTCCAAGTCTCATTAAGACAGAGTCAGGGATTCTGTCGCTTTCTTATACCAGGCATGGAATACATCCTGGCACATGTGGGAGAGATTATTCCAGAAATATTGACTTACAGCTACAAAACGACTCACTCTCAAACATATGGTTCAGGGAACATCGCAGCAGAGGGGGTGGGAGGATTGTAAGAGCCAGAGGACCAGGGATTTGTTTGGAAAGTGTGTCTCCTGGTAATGTCAGAGGCTACATCCAGAAAGTGTCACCAATATGACTGAGTAAACATAAGCTGAACAAGGACAACAACAATAGATGTGCTAAAGTGGATGGAGGTGGGGGGGGGAGACCACTACACCTCAACCCTACACAAAGAACTACAGGTAACTAAGAAAAGCTCAGAGTAGGAGAAATCGCCTTCCCCAGGGAAGACAACACCAACTGGTCACCCACTACCAAATGCTCAGCCCTGAAAACATCTATACCGTATCATTATGTAGACTGAGCAGGTTGTATTTATGGATATATATGTATATACATGTAACAAACAATAAAAAAAAGAGGCCAAGAATTTGAAAGAGAGCAAGGAAGCATATATAAGAGGGTTGGTAGGGAGGAAAGGGAATGAGCGAATCACGTAATTTGTATTATAATCTCAAAAAAGAAAAGAAGTAGTATAAAAAAGGAAGTCTGGGGAGATTGTGTTTGATGGGAAATGTAAATGAGAAAGAGAAACAATGACTGAGTTTAAGGATGGACGAATTGATGAGATATAATTCTTAGTCCAATTCAGAGTAGCTAATAGATACTTTATAACAATTACAGTAATGCTATCCCTGAAGTCAATATCTATGCTGTGATACGCACTGTTTTAAGTGTGCTTTTGCATTAACTCACTAATCCTCACCAACACTTCGCTGAAATGAGAGCTGTTACTGTCTTCCTACTATGGATGACAGAGCTGAGTTATAGAGAGGACCAATTTAAATTCATTGTTAGGGACAGGGAAGTAGACTCAGTAGAATCAGGACTTAATAAAGCATGGTTGGACCACCTATAATCTTTTAACCACTAAGGAGGGTGTGCTATTCCTATCAAATATCCAACACGTGAACCCTATTTCTATTTGGGGAATTTCTACCATAAGAGGAGGCGGTGACCACATCCTACAATAAAATAAAGTTCTAGCCCTTCACATCCCCTGGATTCTTTGTGGCCATGACTCTACCAGTCAGACCCACTCATGGCATATCTTGGTGGAGCTAGTGAAGCAAGGAAGTAGGGACTTCTTGGAATTCACACTAATAAGCGTGGGCAGTGGCCATGTAGGCTTTCAAGGCCACAATGGAGCAGGCTCAGATACAGCACAATATGTTCAATGTCTGTGCATCAGGAGTTGACAGCAACAATCTGACTTATGGTGAAAAAGGACATGACAGATAGGGTTAGGCATTGCTGCCCGAATGTAAACAAAGGGAACAAGATGAGTAGCTTGCATAGCATGCTATTGCTGGCACAGTCATTCATCCCACTCTACTTCAAGTCTCTATGGAGAGTACTGTGTTGAGTAGGAGGAAAGAGGAATTCAAGCTTGGATGGGTGATGTCCCTGCATGATACAATAGAACTAGTTGAAGTAGAGGGTTAGAGTACAACAGGACCCTTTCATGAGAGCCCTGAATGAAAGAAAGGAAGGGAAAAATTTCCAGAACTGTGTTATCTCAATTTTCACCTGTTAGGATGAGAGAGAGCCTGGGTTAAATGTCTTTATCAGTGAGTTTGGCTCAAGGTCAAAGTGGAACTGTGACTGAAGGATTAGAGACATAAACAGCCTCTAGGGGGCCTGTGGATGGTCCTAGGAGAAAGGGCCCAAATATGGTGACTTTTGCATCCACACAAATTTGCTTAATGGCTTCTCTACCACAGAAAGAAGATGTCAGTCAGGAGGAAACAAGGACTCTCCTACACCTAGTGGATGTAAATCCGTATTTCCCAGCCAAGCCAACATTTGCTCAGTGATTGCCTCGAGTTGCTGCAGTAGACAAGACAGAGACTAGGCCTGGACTCAACAAGCTTTCCTTTCTCATCAGATTGCTTAGTTATTGTCAGCATCGGTCAGTATACAGTTGGAAGAAACAACAACTAAGCCCAAATCTTCCTCTGATTCTACACCAGGGAAGAATGAGTTGGGTACTTGCTGATGGCTACATTAAGCTCAGTTTATGCCTGGATCCAGGACAGGGAGTAGAAGCAGCATCTCTCACTGGGAAACTCGGTTGTATAATTGTTGCTTTCTGCTCTGCAGGCTGAGGATCCTGCTGGCCTCAGCACCTGCAATGGTTAGTGTTAATTATCGAGTTGACAGAATCTAGAATTGCCTGAGAGACAGGTCTCTGGGCATGCCTGTTGGGGATGATCTTGATTTCCTTAATTGAGAGGGAAGACCCATCCAGTGTGGGTAGTGCCATCATTCCGTGTCTGGGATGCTGGACTCTAAGTGGAGAAAGGGAGCCAAGCACAAGCATTCACCTCTCTCTGCTTCCTGATTGTGGTCAGCTGCCTCAAGACCCTACCACCTGGACTTTCCCGCCATGACAGACTGTTCCCTTGAATAGTGAGCTAAAATAATAATTTATTCCTGAAGTATCTTTTACCAAAGCAACAGGAAAAGAAGCCAAGACAACATCCAAGGGAGCTGTGCCTCCGCCAGGGAGCACAAGAATGGACATTGACTAAAAGATTAACTTCTGTCCTTTGAAGAAACAGACAGAGGAAGGAGGTATAGTGTTTCCTGGGGTGCTTGACCCCTTGGTTTCCTGTCCCTGTGGAATCTTTATTCTGACATCACTCCTGACGTCATGTGTTTGGATTTTCTACATTTCCCCAATTTACCACCAGTGGAGTTTCCAACAATTCAATGATATTCTGGCACCATCTAGAGTTATCAGAGACCCCAGATGTGGTTTCAGTCTTTCCCATCTGAATATCCCTACCTCTGATGCCAGTCACACATTCCAAGCTTAGGTTCAAAGGTTCTCACACCTCCTGTGAGTCTCCATACTTCTCTGGAATAAGTCCTAGAGCCCAGGTTCTGTTCTCAGATTTGGGCTGTCTCTTGGAAAGTTGGCTTTATTCAGGAGGAGGTGGTTTTGAACTTAGGACTCTCAAGTTTGGTAGGAAGAATATGTGTTGAGGGAAGGACACTGATGTTGAACTCCAGGAGACAAATGCTAGAATTTCTGTCCACCCAACGTCTGCATATCCTTTCCATGTGACTCAAGACGAGAGGCAACAAACCAGCCACCTGCAGAAACCGAAGACAGCTTCCCTGGCTCTCTTTCCAGAATGGTGATCCCTGGTATGTGACCCTGGATCTGCCCATCTGATCCAGGGTGGAAGAGATTCTGGAATGAGACCTGTAAGAAAGAGGACTTCTTAGAATTTAATTTAGTAAGAATAGTAACTGCTGTAGTAGCTGAAACAGCTTCTAGAAGCCACAAAACCCCACATTCACCTCTGAAGTGTCCTCATTAGAGGAAGGACATCCGGTTCTGAAGGAGATCTGTTCTCTGCTTCTACATTGCTCCTTGCTGTGTAGACCCTTATGATGGCTCCTGAGCCACTTACAATCTTTTGTTAGACTTTCCTATATGTTGCTTAAAGCAGAATATGAGTTTTGATACTCATGCCCCAAATTTTCCCCACTCCCCAAAGTCCATGGACTACCTGACAACGAAGTGTCTTCCTGTGGGAACACCTGGACCCCAGCTTCATTGATGTCCTCTTCACCTCTTCTACACAGGAAACACTAGATGTCTATGCTGGGCAGGCAGGAGGGCTGGTGGCCATTAACTGGGCCAGGGGAATAGCTCCTGGTCTACAAGCTCTTTCTTTTCCAGTCCCCAGAGGTTGGATGGGTCCAATCAAAAGCCTGAACTGAGCCTGTGACCTCAGCCCAAGAGCATCTCTAACATATGTTTGTCTATGGGCAGAGATATTTAACATTAAGAACACGAGTGAGCACTTCTGGCCCCTTAGCACTGTTAGGAAATTCTGAGCTCAGCATGACATCCTGCCTATGTAAAGGGGATCTGAAGGAAGAATAATCTAAAGGATGAGAGCCCCCAAGAAAGAACAAGTATGCCAGAGACAGTACGTCAGGTGGGTTGCTTCAAGATGAGGGTCTAGGGGAAACATTCCCAGGAATTCAAATGGGCAGTACAGTATTTTGGCCATTGATGACATTGGTGACAGAAACACGATTTCTCCTCATTTCCATCTTTACATTGCTGACAACGCCCTTCATTGTCTTAAGTATGAATTGCCAGAGTCAATTAAGTATGTGAAGGGAACAGTGTATATTTTGGAGAAAGGTAATGATTGTTATACCTTAGAGTAGCTTAATGAATACATTAATAAATGATCCTTTGCTATGGTTTTCTCTTAATAGCCATCAAAATCTTTATAAACCTACAGCATAATATATAACATCTCGTTATGAGATTTGCTATTTTTTAAAAAATCAATGCATACCTAAGTTATTTGTGTCAAAACTCATTTATTTCCACAATAACATGGACTGTCAGACCTGACATCCTGCTAATAACATCCAGCGCATTTGCATATTATTCAAATATTTCCTTTTATGAAACGGGATTTTACTCACACCACTCTGCTTGCCCATGCAGCATGCATTTGCACATTAGCTCAGTTCACACCGCCAGAGAAGGGTTACCTGTGGCAACTAATTATGCCATCCTTTATGCATATTAATGAGCCTTGTGAACAGCCATCCTCTGTTCTGCAGTGAGGAAAAACAATTCTAGCCTAAATGGGAAACCGATTACTAGCAATGCCAGAGTTGGAGAGCAATTTTTGATAATTTCCCATTTTTAACATTCCTAGGTGTATTCATTTTTCTATTGCCTCTCTAACAAATTACTTCACACTTAGTGCCTTAAAAGAACAGACTTACTATCTTACTGTTCTGGAGGTCAAAAGTCCTGACTGAGTCTCCCTGAGTTAAAAGGAACGTGTCCACTGAGCTGTGCTCCTTCCCCAAAACTCAAAGGAAGATCTTCTCCTCCTCCTCCTCCTCCTCCTCCTCCTCCTCCTCCTCCTCCTCCTCCTCTTCCTCCTTCTTTTGGTCTGGAAATTAGCTTCCTTTAGTTCCCACCCCTCCAAGCCAGGGAGGGATAATGAAGCCTTCTCGGACTGCCATGATTCACAGGTTACAGACCATAACAGTTTGCGCTGTTAGGGTAACAGGGAATTAGATTAGACCTCATCTGGATAATTCCAACACCTTCCTCACTTTATGCCCCTTGGCTTTAGCCACATCTGCAGTGTTGATTTTTGCCAGCTCACATTGCCTGGATTCAGAAGGAGATGCCGGAGGAGGGGCATTTTCTGACTATCACTGTAGATCTTTTGTATCCAATTCTGCTTGAGGGGCCGGAGAAAATGTAGAGTGGGATCGTGAATTTCCTCCTGGTGCCTGCTCATCCTCTCTACTTCCTTTCATTGATCATTTGTCTGCTTTTTTGCTGCAGATTGTCTTCTTTATTCTCTCTGCCCTCCCTCACTTCCTCTCTTCCAATTTCTTTCTCTTTGTTGTTTTGTTTTTCCTTTCCTTTTGTAGTGTGAATGTGCACCTGCAGAGGAAAACCTTGGATGTTATTTTCACCTCACACCTTATTTGAGGCAGTTTCTTTACTGGTTTGCTGATGTAAATGCTGGGCTAGCCGGCCTTGAGAATACCATCTCTTAGTAGGAGCTCTGGCATTACAGAGATTTGAGTTACAAATCTGGTTTTATGTTGATGCTGGAGATTCAAATTCAGGTCTGCAGGCTTGCATTGACTGAGCCATGTCCTCAGCCCCTTTTCAGTTTATTCTTATCATCTCACAACAGCAACAACAACAACAACAACAACAACAACAACGATGACGACCGAGATAACAATACCTTATTTGAGCAACACCCCTCCTTGGGTGACCTCTCTGTCCCAGTTTTGTTACACGTTACTGATCGCTCCTTTATGTTTTCCTTAGAACTATCAATGGCCTAGTTTTATTTCACCCCAGCTATATTGATTGTTTTTATTTGTCCCAACAAAAGCAAAGCGAGAGGACCACAAAGAAATGGGGGGGATGCTTGGTTGTCATACTCATCTGCCTATGAAACACCCCAGTCATCTGCAGAACCTTCCATACAGTCCATGATGGCTTTGTGCACTTATTAGCCTAAGAGTATCCCTGACCTTGATGGAGGAGAAGGAGTACTTACCACTAATGAATGTGCTAGGGGCAACCTGCAGCCTACAAGGGACAAAAGTTTGTGAATGGCTTACTGACCCCAGTTTCCCCACAGCTCATTGAGAAACAGTTCAGGTATCCATCTACACTGACTAGATGGAGTAGTCTGAGCTCTAGTTGCCTGCTGAGGTAATCTACTCTTCTAGATTCTATGCCCCACTCCTCAGATCCTTCATAGAGTTTCTAGGCCCAGTTGCTGCATTTGCTCCCTCTCTCAGGGTCTAGATAATAATAGTTAATTTTGTGTGCCAACTTGTCTGGGTTGGGATGCTCAGACAGTTGGAAAATATTATTTCTGCATGTGTCTGGGAGAATATCTGTGGTATCTGAATCAGACCAAGGAAAATGTAGCCTGTAGGAATTGGGGAGATAGCTCCGTGGAGAAAGTGCTTGATGTGCAAGCATAGAACCTGAGTTCAGATCCCCAGCCCCTGTGTGAAAGCTCAGTGCGGGAATGTGCATCTGTAACTGCTGAGGAGTGGAGATGGGCAGATCTCGGGGCCCCACTGGCCAGACAACCTAGTCAAAACATTGAGGTCCAGGTCCCAGTGAGAGACCTTGTCTCAACAATAAACTAAAGAATGATGGCAGGTAACAGCTGCCAATCTCCAGTTCTACACTCAGATGAATAGATCTGTAACTCGTGGGTATACACGGCATAAACCCTCCCTAAATCATATGAAGAGGAAAAAAAAGGGACAATATGTAAATAAATAAAAATCCACCCTATGTAATGTTGGAGCTAGACATTCACCTTCTCCTTCTGTTGGATGCTGACCTTCTGAGTCTCTTCGGACTCTGGGATTTATACCAGTGGCATTTGGCCTTGGTTTAAATTACATGTCTGGCTTTACTATGTCTCCAGCTTGCAAATGGGTTTATAGCTCTTCTTGGTCTCTATAATTACATGGTGTAGCTCTCAATGAACCGCCAACTATGGTCTTTTCTGTCCTACTGGTGAACCAGAGTGATACAATCTGCACTGGAAAGAACACCAAATCCAGAAGAAGCCCTGATTCCTGTACTGGAAAGGTCCATGGACAAGAGGATGGGGTGATATGCCTAGCATCGCAGGGCCTGAACAGGGGAGGCTCTAATCAAATGTGCTCTTTCCTGGCTCCTCTATCCCCTTTAGCAAAGCCTTTCTTTGCTATTTTATTTTAAACTGCATTTTAAAATTACTTGTGTAGAAATGGCTGTCCTGCATGGCAAAAGCCAGAAGCCCCTGCTTCCTGTCTCAAGTGATAAAAAATGAAAGAAGAGGTGAGGAGCGCTGGGCGGTAACAGGCCCAATTCTCATAGCAGAAGGAAGAGATGGACGGGCAGGAAGGACTCTGTATGCTTATTGGAAAACCAGGGACAAGTATCCATGGTCAAAATTCTTTACCCACGCATCTGTAACATTCAGCCCATTTTCTCTTGGGGCTGGTTTCAGTGGCCTTGCCCCAGGTGCAGATTCTAGCCATGACACTGACTCCCTGACCCAGTGGAAGAAATCCAGACTCCTTTTCATCCCCTGGAGATGCAGTCCTGAGCTCTGTTGTGCAAGCCCAAGAGACACATGCTTGCAGGAGGGAGCCTTCACTGTAGGAAACCACAGCTGCCTGTGAAGTAACCATTGCCACGGCAAATTGGAAAGCTAATCTGATTTCCAAAGTGTAGACAAATATCTGCTTAAACATTTCTCAAACTTGTCAGGGACTGGAATCTACAATTATTTCAAACCAAGGAAGCAATAAGTACCCGTTCTCCATTCTCATGGGGCCACCTAAGTTGACTGGATCACAGGAGTGGTCATCTTGTTTTACAGGGAGACACAGGTAGGTCACTGTAGATAAGTCACGTTTGAGAGGAGTTGAAGCTTAGAGTAAGAGACAAAAAATGAGCCCATTCAGGTAGACCTGAAACCTGCTCAGCTCACTGCTGCTGTCTGAATTCTCTCTTGGTTTCTGGGGCCAGACAAAAGCTAGACAGTGTCTTTAAATAGTCACAGGAAGGAAGATTGGAACAGGTATTCACAGTGGTGGTGGTGTGTGGGGGCACGGATGTGGGAGTACAGTGTGGGAAATAAGTTCAGAATTAG